>NC_073305.1:106274200-106577534 GCF_027595985.1 Sorex araneus
TCACCTTTGAATCTGTTAACTAGTTAAATAAGTCCATCTAAGTCTATCTGAGATGCTTTGGACCCCGTGTCCAGAGGTCACTGAAACCTTTTCTACATTTTGGCAGCTGCTGGGGCTCTGCCGGGAGACGCGGTACTCTCTTTCCTCTCCAGGCAGCTAAAGTAAAGGAGCTCTGAATCAGAAGCCACTGTTTTTCTCATTGGTTTCAGGAATTTCACTGGTTGAAATCTTCCCGCTCTAGGGCCTTTTCCTCTCGCACCTTCTCCTTCGTTGTTTCTGCTCCTTCCTCCTTGTCTTGCCTTCTCCTGTCGCCCAAATTATGTAGTCTACTAATGTGGATCTCCACCTCAGACTCTCCATAAGGCACATTGTAATTCCATGTGATGGGCTTGAGTTGTTAGTGAAAATCTACATGCAGGTGGACTCTGCTCCAGTTCAGAATTAGCTAAGTGACTATACATCAAGTGACTAAGAAAATATCAACATCAAAATGGGAAAGAAAAGCTGAAGCTCACTCTCCTCATGCACCCCACCCCTGAACTAGCACCAAACAACTGGGAGAAGACACCTAAATTTCATCTTTTCCCTAAGGTTTTGGATTAGACATCCAGCACCCATTTTTGTTTAAGTTTGAGGGCGCAACCCTGCAGTGCCCCTGACAATTCTTAGAGGACCATATGTGATACCAGGACCCATAAGATGTAACAGAAGTCAGCCTGGGGGGCATCTGCTTGCAAGGCAAACATCTAAGCCTCTGCACTCTCTCCATCATTAGCGCATCTAGCCATCGAGCTTTTAAGGCTTCCATCCAAGAAATAGGCACAAAACATGCAACTCTGAAAGCAACAAGACTTGTTCTTAAGAATTTTTGGGAGGCTCAGAGTACTCACTGCAGTTATCTGCCTGGGCTAATTTCAAAGGAAGCAAACAAAAACACTGTTCTCTTAGGTTTTACTGGAAAGAACTTTGACTGCTACTACTTAGAAGTTAATTAGAAAGATTCAGTTTCTAATTAACACACATCTAGATATTGATTATTATGCTTTCCAAAGCTGAAAAGCTGTTGGTACTCCTCCACCATCCCACACTGACTTCAAGGATAAAACACATCACTGATATCATCCTGGAAGGAACTTCGACTTAGATGTGGGCACCCAGCATCATCCATATATATACACATATGTATGTGTATATATATATGTATATATGTATATATATGTACACACTAGAGAAGGCCATCTATGTAAAGAAACTGCTCAATCTATCCACACTGGTTCCAAACTTCTATTGCTTCATTTCCTATTTATTTCTTCATTTTATTTTACCCCCAAGGAAGCTCACTAGCAGCCATATGAAGATTATTCTCACAGAATTTTAATTTTTGCTCTTCCCTGTCATAATGCTCTTTGCTGAGATAAGTGCAGGTCATATTTCAGGTCTTTATCCTTGTGTCTCCTCTTTTTGGACTCCTTTTGACAAAGGACGATGGTCAGTGAAAATGTAGTATACACACAACCTAGATAGAGTATAAACCAGGAAACTTTGACTCCCTGAAGAAACATTCCAGGGCCATAGTCATGGTATAGTGGATATGATGCCTGCCTTGCACACATCCAACCAAGGTTTGATCCCCAGCATTCTATATGTGGTCCTCCAGGAGTGATCCCAGAGCCCAGAGTAAGGCCAAGCCTTGAGCACCTCTGGCTATGACCCCAAAACAAGCAAAAAGTTGCTCTGTGCAGGCCAGGCATTAAAGAGTTTAGTGATCATTAATAAAAATGCAGGTAAGTGTTTTAGTCTGCCTTTAATATGCCAGAAAATTTACTTTCCCTCCCTAATTGTGACCAGGATATTTGTACCACCCACACTAAATCTTGGAACATGTAATGAAAATGCCTACAAAACTGAAATGTTTCAGATGCCAATTACAAAATGTTTAAAAACAAAGGAACTAAAAACTGGTTGGAACCAGATATAACAAAGATGGAGGACCAAGTGATGGATAAATGAACCTAAATTTCATCATATACTCACAAAAATGAATTTAAATTATACGACTCACACCCGGTCTGCCTTAACAGTTTGCAGGTACCATGGAAAATTCCCAAGTAGCCAGACATGTTTCTAATCTAAGTGGTGAAAGAGGAAACCTTAGTTTCCTAGCACCTTCATTTTAGCTGTCTCCGTGGCGCATTTTAAACATTCCTAAGAATTCCTGGGCTCTTTCTATGAGCTAGAAGTTAACAATTCCCCAAGACCATAGATAGACCATAGATTCTTCTTCAGACATTAGGTTCACAGGAAGTTAAGAGATAATGGGCAATATCTGGACAAATGGTCAAATGAATAACCTCAAAGATCCTAAGGTAACCAGATAGCTCTGTATAATTCCTGTATTCTCTGTAACATTACTCTTCCTTGAAAAAAACCATGAAAACGCAGCCTCCTTATAAAAACCCACCAAAGGAGTTATCAGTAGTCCTGTACTTGTTCTTCTTTGGCTGTGAGTGTCTTTCTTTTTCGATTTGTCAGTTTTACATTTCAACTCTGAGCTGAGCATCTTTGCTATTCAATCTTTTCAGTTTTTAAAAGGTTGAAGAACCAGGGAACCTTGGACCAACACAGAGACCCATCATCAAGCGCTCCTACTTCAATGGCATTTTCACTCTGAGAAATCACAACCCACCAACCTCCCTCTTCTAAGAACAGTCATGCATATTCTGCCCCTTATTAATTTACTTCATTCCTATCCTAAATAAACTAGAAATTTATTTAGAAATGCCATTATCTCTTGCCTATGTTTTCACTCTGGTTCTTGAGTGTATGCTTTCATTTTCCATAAGTTGCTTGTTTAATTCTACTCATGACTGGCTTTTGAAAACTTTCTGCAAAAAACTCAAAAACCTATATCTACAAGAGCAGATAGGCAGTCTTAGTTCTGACTAGATTTTTCCTACAAGACTCTGGCCATATAAAATTTCCAGTTTCCTACCCTTTATTTTCTTCTCTATTATATTAGGATTTGCAATATCTTACACACAAGTTTTACTTTTATATTCTGTTTTTAAGGATTTGTGACAGTTACATCTGTTTACATCTCTCTATCCCTAGGTGTTAAGCACATTACATATATGATAAATTTATGTTGAATAAAATGTAAGAGTAGAAGTAATTTTGAAGAACTGGAAGCCTTTTTTGACAGTTGAGAACATTTCTTTATTAAATTGCTAGGAAAGTCTTTAAGGGGTGAATTGAAGTGCAACTAAGATGAGAAAATGAATATGATTATGATTTTTGGTTTAATGGCCACACCAGGTGGTGCTCAGGTTAACTTCTGGCTCTGCACTCAGAAATTATTCCTGGCAGGTTCAAGGAACCATATGGGACACCAAGGATCGAACCTTGGCCTGCTGCATGTATGGCAAGCACCTTATTCACTTTCTATCACTCTTCCCTGACAGTGAGAAAGATTTGAGAGTGTTGGTGACTCCCTGCAGATGGAGGCAAATGCGTATCCAAAGTTAAAATATTGTGGGAAATTAGAATATAAAGAGAATATTGCCATTCAACTTTCCAAACACAGAAGACAAGAAAAGACTGAGAAAGTGGTAGCACTCAGGATATGGAAGATATGCAAATAGCTTATTTGAGTTCCAGAGTAACGAAGTCCTTGCTTTCTCTGCATAAACAAGCAGATCCTTGCCATATTGAATTTAGATATGAAGCCTACAATAAGAAATTAGGTGTAATAGTTGCAACATCTTCCTTTTATAAAATTCTGCTGTGACAATCTTTCTGCTTCTCATACTGGTTGAGGAAAAATTGAATCAGCAAACCTCATTTCTTATTGATGTGAGCCAAATATTTTTCATACATATTTGAGGAATTTAAGTTTCAGGTTCAGAATTTTCAAAAAATTAAATAAATAAGAATTAAATAAATAAATCACTGTTAATTAAATCTGAAAATAATTATAATTATATAAAATTAAATGTTTTACTCCAAAGAGGTTCCACATATAAATATTTCACTGTAATTGCTTTTTTACACTTTGGACTTGAATATGACTTTGGGAAAAAAAAATCAATCAACTTCTGTAATGAGATTTAAGAGGAAATATAGAACCAAGAAATTTGTCTCACAAGCAACTATCTCTTCACTTCCCAATATGTGCTTGTTTATTTATGCCAGATTGAAAAATTTTGCCTTAATTCTTCAGGATCCCTGAAGACTATTTTAGCAAGCTATTTGCCCTCTGCATTCAACATTATTAATAGTTTCTGAAATAAGGGACTTTATGTTCTATTATTGCCTGAATTTGACTTCATGTTTTTAACAAGAAGTTAATAGTAAACCATGAAAACATAAGTCCAGTAAAAAAGTAAGCACTAGCAACATGGTCAAATATAGTGATAACATCAATGTAGAATATAAAATACTGCTGGGGCTGGAGTGATAGCACAGCGGGTAGGGTGTTTGCCTTGCACGCGGCCAACCCAGGTTCGATTCCCAGCATCCCATATGGTCCCCTGAGCATGTCCAGGAGTAATTCCTGAGTGCAGAGTCAGGAGTGAACCCTGAGCATCGCCAGGTGTGACCCAAAAACCAAAAAAAAAAAAAATAATAAAGTAAATAAAATAAAATAAAATACTGCTTTGGATTTATAATTGTAATTAGTTCATCTGAACTAACAAGTTATTTGAGAATCTAGTTATGTAAAACTAAATTTTTGGTATGCATTACTCAGTATTAAGCTATAGATAATCATGTTAATAATAATTTCTATAATTAAGTAAATTTGCCATCACCATTATTATTATTACTTATTTGTTAACTAGTTATTATATGCTTTTATATGCTATACCTCTACATAATATATATAATTCCTATAAGTCCTGCAAAATAGGATATGTTATAACCCCAGATGACTGATAATGGAAGAAAACTCTTTAAGTAACTTGCTCAAGATTGCAAAACAAAAGAGATAGAAGAGCCAGATTATAAAGGCCACGCAAGCCATGGAATCTGATTCCAGAGTACACACACTTTTAGTCATTCCACAATTCTGCTTGATTACTATAATGCGCACTTTATCTGGTTATTTAAAAGAAAAGGCAAGAGCAAACATCATTTTTAATTCCCAGATGAAGACACTTCACATTATTCCTTCTTTGGAATAATAAGTTGAAATAATAAATAATAAACTAATTTTACATTTTAGTCATTTGTTGGGAGAGAGGGAAGCAGGCTCACAGTAATTAGAGATTGAGAGAGCAAGCGATGTGGAGACATCTCCTACATGTTTGCATGTTTGGTCAACCAGGTTAAGGTTCAATGTGGGGATTTGAGGATGCAGCACCAGACCAGAGCTACTCTGGCAGTGCTTGGACTCCTCCACAGCCACTCTGACGACTGCTCAGAGACATCTGGGACTATACCCAGAGGTGCTCAGAGGACCAAATGGTGCCTGGGTTTAAACCCAGTCTGGGATCTACCCTTTGATTTTTGAATATCTCCTCAGCTCCCACTTAGTCATTTTACAGACAGGAGGAGAACATCTGACAGACACCAATCTACTTGGTCCAAGATTTTTCTTTAAGGCAATGATGACCAGAATAAGACAGAGAAAATATTCGCCCATTGTCCATCAGTCAAAAGGTTAATTTCCAAGATATGTAACGTATTGGCAAAACAACTGCAAATAAATAAATAAACTAAACAACCCAATGCAAAAAATGGGAGAGGATATGAACAGAAACATCCTTAAGGAATAAATACAGATGGCAAAGAGGTACACAAAGAAATGCTTGTCACTACTATCAGAGAAATATAAGCAAAAACAACAATGAGATAGCAGCTCACTCCATGAGACTGGCAGAGATCACAAAGAATTAAAACAATCAGTGTTGGTATGGATGCAGGTCGGAAAAGGAAAAGTACCCTCATTCAATGCTAGTGAGAAAATCCGTTGGTTCAACATTTTTTGGAACGCTAATACAGCAATTACCTGGTGTTGGTTAGGCGCCAGGCGCTGTTATAAGAGCTTTACGAAAATGTTATTCCCAAGAGTAAAGAGCAGCTTTAAGAAGCCTGGAAATCAAACCCACTGGATTACTGCTCTAGCCCAAAACTGTTTAATCTTGCCTACAGATTCACCTGTATCACTTGTTTCCCCGTTGATCTTCAATTTGTTCGAGCGGGCGCCAGTAACGTCTCCACTTGTTCCTGTCTCGTGCTAGTGTAGCCCAAATCATTGGGCTCGCTCCAGGAACAGGAAGAACCTCAAATCCAGTCATGCAGGGTTTTGACTAAGAAGTCTGACCATCTCGTTGGTGATATGGTGAATAACAGAATTGGAAATTAGTTGTCAACTTTACCATATGCAGATGTTTGTTTTTCATGATGTACACCTTAAACTAATGAAATCTTTTAATGTATTCTTAATTCAATGAATTATATAAAATTATATAAAATATTCAAACTGATAGAGGCAGAAATTGGTTTCTAGGGGTAAAGGGAAAGGAAGAGATGTGGTCAAGAGTACATCTTATGTATGACGGAAAAATCCTGGGGATCTAAACTATAGCTTGATGACTAACTAGTAATAGTACTAGTAATAGTAAGAACTCTAGTAAATTCCTTAGTGATAGGAACATGAGAGAAACCTTTTGTTCTAATGATAAGACTTTGGGTGGGGTCCTAGTAGGACATGAATAATAAGACTATATTTCACAATTAGAAGCTTGAATTGACGGCCCCCTTCTTCCCCCATTCCCTCTTCAGTGCTGAGGAGACGTGAGAGAGAAACTAGCATATACTTGATCTCACCTATGTGGGGGAATCCTCCACAAAATTCTCAACCATGGGATTTGGAGATCTCCCACACATTAGTGAATACTCCGCATATTGGCTCGATGATGTATCTCAACACCATTGTAACCAATGAACGTGGGGACATTCCCAGACTTTGTCATATACAGTTCTTCATGTGACCACCTTTCTATAACAAATAGTATACCCTTTAATAAACTGATAAACATAAAAGAGGGCTTTATGTAATTGAAATTTGCTAAAAGTTTGCTAAGATCTTAAGTATTATTATGAAAGGGAGACAAAATAGAAAGGAATGAAGGGAAAAATAAAAGTGAGAAAAGACAACTCTGCGAGATGATGCACATATTAGGCTGCTGCTGATGAATATTTTGCAATGAATATAATGCTTCAAATGATCAAAATGTATACCAAAAATAAAACAATTCACATTATATTCTCTGCCCACTACAAAAAAGCAGAAGAACCCACTAAGAACAATAAAGGGCATCCTTGTCTACTGCAAAGCAGTCACTGAAGGACAATAAATGGAATGAAGAGAGTGATGGAGAGGGCAAAGGGCTGTTACAAGTGTCCAGGGGATTAATGATGCTACCTTGGACTAGCCCTCCAGCTACAGAGGTGGAAATGGATAGATTCATATTTACCAAAGCCTTGAATATGATTATGAATAAAAGACATAAAATTCAATATCAGCTTTATATTGAATTTATATTTTCTGAAATTATTAATTATCTAAAATAAATACCATATGAAACTTTAAAGATTGATATTTATTCTGGTTACTTAATTGCCTTGGGCTGGAGGGATAGCACAGTGGTAAGGTGTTCACCTTTCACGCAGCCAACTCGTGTTTGATTCCTCCTCCCCTCTCGAAGAGCCCGGCAAGCTACCAAGAGTATCGTGCCCGCATGGCAGAGCCTGGCAAACTACCCATGGTGTATTCGATATGCCTAAAACAGAAACAATAAGTCTCATGATGAGAGACATTACTGGTGCACGCTCGAACAAATCGATGAGAACGGGATCACAGTGACTTAATTGCCTTATGATTTACCATTATTTTTGAGATTTGGGGGAATAAAATAGTTTTATTCAAAGAAATTCACTTAGGGAAATGTGGGAGGAGAAAAAGAGACAGAAATGAGTTCAAGAGATAAAAAATGCTTTGGCTGGACCCCAATAACTTGGGACCAAGTTTACCAAAAAATTAAATGGCCAAAAGTTAGGTATGTGGGAGACACCCACAAACCACCTCCAGCTGAGCTATGTAAGCTCAACTCAGGCAGGGGGAGGGTTAGAACGGGATTGGGGGAGCAGCAATACTGGGGATTTTGGTGGCGGAAAATGTGCACTGGTGAAGGGATGGGTGTTTGATGATTGTATGACTGAAGCTCAAACATGAAAGCTTTGTAAGTATCTCACAATAAATCAAAAAATGGGAAAAATAATAACAAAATAATAAAATGAAATTAACATTCAAAATAGAATTTAAAAAAAGTAAAGTGGATATCAGCCACCATCCAGATCACATGGCTGCTTCTCCCAAAAGGGAGCATAATATGAAGCCCCCATAATCATGCCACTGGACTCCACACCAAGCTGTTTCATATAGGACTCCCCAGATGGGGGTGAGTGAGAGCCTTCCTCATGCCAAGGGACACAGTCCTGGCAGCCAAAAACCACCACCACACTCAAGGCTGCTCCCTACACACTCAGGCAGAGCCTCATGATGAGTGAAGTCCTACAGAACCTAGGTAATGTGGAACTTTGTGACCTTGGACTCTGGGCTCAATGGGACCAGGAACGGAGACCCTCTGCCCACTTTCCTCAGTCTCTGGTGATGCAGGGTCATATGCATAAGCCACCTCCTGCTGGTGCCAGATAATTTCATCATCATCAACTGTCCAGATCACATGGTTGCTTCTCCCACAGGGAGCATAACATAAGACCACCATAACCATGCCACCAGACTTCACACCAGGCTGTTTCACATGAAGCACCCCAGAGAGGAGTGGGTGAGAGTCCTCCCTGTTCCAAGAGACCCAGCCCCAGCAGCCAAAAACCCCCACAACCAAACTACCACCACGCTCAAAGACATTCCCCATGCGCTTGGGCTGAAACTTATATATGTGTAAACATTTTTCTGGACCACACAGCTGCTTTTGCAGCCACGCGACACATCATAAAACACTACTTACCCATTCTCCATAATTAACACACCACATTTAATGGGGTTCAGATTGTAGGCAACAAATCATAGAGGGAAATATATATATGTATAAATGTATTTTATACAAATATGTCTATTTATATATACATATACAAATATATATGTATAAATGTATTTTATACAAATATATGTCTATGTATTTTATACAAATATATGTCTTTTTATATATGCATATTTTCAGATATATATACCAAAGCTCACACCACCCAAACTTTAACAACATGTTAGTGATATTCTATAGGATGTCTTAATGGCTCTGTTTCCTACATGAACACTTTTTTGTAAGCATGTTCAGCAGTTCTTCATAACAGAAATACAAAATATACTATTTCAGTTGTGTTTTTATAGCTTGGGGTTTGGGATGGAAACATCCTGAATTTGGTGGTGGGAAGGTATAATAGTGGTGGGATTGGTGTTTGAGTATTGAAGGTAATCAAACATTGTGAACTAACTTATAAAATTAAAAAATTTTAAAAAAGTAATGGTGAGTGCATGCCCAATTCAATCAGCTTAAACAATGGCTGAATAAGTAGCAGTGCTCCTACATTAAAAAAAAAAGAGAGAGAAAACAAGGGCTCTTCCATAGTGGAAAAGGCAATGACTTATTATTCTCCTCTTTTTTAGTCTTATTGATGTTTTAGAGTGTGAATAGCCATTAAAATTCATAAGAAATGTATGCAGACGCACGGAAATTAATAGTTGTCCTAAAGAAAAAATATTTTTAAATATGACCTTGGAAATGTAAGTAGGTATAGAGTGAATGAACCAATAATTTTCAATAGGACAGAAAGCATATAATGAGTTTCTCATATTTGTATGAATAACTTGCTATGTTTTAGATATCTATATCATTGCAACTTTAACATAATAGTGAAACCTTTTGAATATTATTTGAAGGAACATTTGTTCACCACCATGATTTTCAAAAAATTAAAATAAAAATAACGTCTAAAACAAATGCCTCAAGATATTTTTTTATCTCTGATAATGGGTACAAACTTTACAAATTTATAGATGAGGCAATCTGAACATTGTTCCAATAAGATATAAATGATAGACTTATATAAATTATAGAAGTAAAAAAAACAGTCAAGTACAAAGTTCAGCAATAATAACTCATTACGAATGTTAGCTAGACTTACTGGGGTAATTCTTTGTATGTATATATATATATACATATATATATATCTCACTGTCACTGTCACTGTCATCCTGTTGCTCATAGATTTGCATGAGCAGGCACCAGTAATAACGTCTCCATGTGAGACTTGTTACTGTTTTGAGCATATCGGATACACCATGGGTAGCTTGCCAGGCTCTGCCGTGCAGGCGAGATACTCTCTGTAGCTTGCCTGGCTCTCCAAGAGGGGTGGAGGAATCGAACCCAGATCGGACACGTGCTAGGCGAATGCCCTACCTGCTGTGTTATTGCTCCAGCCCATATATATATATATGTATCCAAAATATATCATATATATCCATGATATATCCATATATATCAATTTATCCAAAATAAAGAAAGACATGTACATGTGAGGGGTTGGAGGGCCACGATGATGGTGCAAAAGAGAATTTATGCACATGCCTGCAGATGTATGACATAAGACTTGAACTAAACTTCTAGAGGGTGAGAGATATAACTCAGTGAGAGAGATCTTCCCACCACAACCAAATGTTATGGACATCACAAGAGTGACAGAAAAACAGAGGGCATAAAATTAAATGTTATTTTTGTAGCTCTTGTTTTGGGGTCACACCCAGCAAGAAGTGCTCAGGGATCATTGCTTGGGGGGACCATATGTGATGTCGAGATTGAACCAGAGTCAGCCACACATACACAAGCACCTTAAGTTGTACTATCTCTCTAGTCCCAAGAAAATATTACAACATAAGTGTGGCAAAAAATCAGAGTGACTTAAAACTTTAGACAGGTTAATATAAATAAGCAGTTTTGATAAATGAATATTCCATCAAAGAGCTCAAGTTCGTGAGGGAATTAGATTATGCAGATATTTGGAAGTGGTCACAGGGAAAGAAATATGCATATACACATATATGGGGGCACATCTCTTAGTGCTCAGGGTTTGCTCTGGCTCTGCACTTAGGGAGCATTCCTGGTGGAGTTTGGGGGACCATATATTGTGCCAGAGATCAATCCCAGGTGAACTGTTACAACACAACTACCTTATTCATTGTACTATCTGGCCTGGGAAGTATATTTTTTAAGATAGGAAAAATAATAGTGCTTGATTGCCAATTGGGAAAATTTAGCAAAGGAATAAAACTGTAGCAGTGCGAAAAAGAGAGAAAAGAATTCCTGAAATATTGAGACACAAAGAAAAGGCGACCTAGAAACATAAGGGGGCTGTGCACTAAAGAGAGCGTGTGCTCTGCTTGTAGAAGGTGGAAAGTGGAGGGTCACAGCATTTTTTTGTTCCAGGCTAGAATTCCACACACCAGAAAGTCTACTCTTCAGACTGTATACATCAGCAGTGGTAAATAATTTATATCTCATACATTTTTCTTCTCAAAAAATTGACAGTTTGGTTCACTAACCAACTGCAGCCTGAAATTATTCTGGTAGAGAATCAGAAAACATTACATAGCAGTAAGGCACAGACTCAACAGAGAAGGTACATCAGGCATCAAGTAAATGATCTATACAATGCATTGCTCTATCACAGACTTTCATGTTTATTACCAGCTGTACGAGGAAAAGGAGTGGGTCACTGTTGTCCACAATATACAGAGTATGTGAATATATGCACTGTTTCACAGTAATGCAGCTCCAGAGATTTGCTTTGCTGTCAAGAGGAAGAAGCTCAGAATTTCTACTGGGAGAAATACAGTCAAAGCACTGCTTTATAGATGTTTTTAATACTGACAAATTTGAACAAATGTACATTATAAAGACACTTCCTTTACCCTGTTCTTGGTTTCCGTTGGCTACAGAAGCCAACCTAAGACCTCTTTCTTAGTAATATTTCCTCAAGTTTTAAATCTTTCAAGTCTTCTTTTGTCCTTGGAACACTAATTCTTAAAAGGAAAAAATCATATGTATTCAATTAGAGTATCTTAATATACCACCTCAAATTGTATTTTATCAATAAATAAATTCAATAAATCAATAAAAAAGCAAAATCTAGTAAAAAATACTTGTGATAGCTCTTAAGGAGAGGAATTCTTAATAGCTCTCAGGAATGGATATAGCTAGAATGTGATTTTCACTACTCATGCATTTGTATTTTTCCCTTACAAATATTCATCTACATGCAAATATGCGTAATTTATCAGATTAGTCAGTATAAGGATTGGGTGTAAAGGACAAAACTTGGTTCTTAGTATAGGTTAATGAGACAACACATTGCTCTATCCTTAAAGGAGCTACAGTCTCACTGAAGAGAATCAGTGAGAAAGCTCTAATCTCCCACAACAGAATATATACCATGTGAACACATAACTGAACACAAAGAGTATGTGACATCAGGGAATGCTACAGACTTCTAAAAGTTCAAGGGTGAAGTGGAAAGAGCCAGGAAAATAGGGTATAAAAGGGAATCCTGGTAAATCACCAGAAGGTATACTGAAGATAGACAAAAGATGGTGATGATGATTGATCAATAGGCAGATAGACAAAGAAAGAAAAAGAGAAAGAAAAAGAGGAAGAGGAGGAAGAGGAAGAAGAAGAGAAAACATGAGAGAAAGAGAAAGAAAACTTTGAGAAAGAAACTCTGGTTTCTGTATTCTTGTCTTATTGGATTGGAAAACACATACATTAGCATGCAGTGCTATTTGCCTGCACACAACCACCCCATCTAACCCATCTAAGCGAGGTAAACTTCCAAAGTAACATTTTAAGATTTTCCTATTCACCTAGATATTGTCCTTAAAGAAATATGCCTGAAAGAAAAGTATGGCCAGACTTTATTTTTTATAGGTCAAACTGTTTGTAGCAGAATAGTGAGTTAGGTCAAAAATCATTCTCTACAAGAATAAATTGAAAAGTTCTACAAAGTTCAAGTGTTGACTACATAGTTCCCTGACAATTGAATTTTCAGATGTTTACTTGGAGGATATATTGACATCAAGGTCCCTTGTAAAAACACAATAATACCTTTGAATTTATTTTTAATATACCCTACGTGATATATTTTACCATGTATCATTTTATCGTTTATCCCAAAATTTTATTTCTCTCTAGTTTCCACTGAAAGTTAACTTTAGCCAGAACTTGGGTCAGGTTGTAAGACTAAGTATTTATAAAAGACTTAAAATGTTTGAAATATAAATAACTATACAAATATAATTCTACATTATTTTTAAGAAGTCTAACATCTATTTTAGATTCTACAAATATCTACCTCATTAGTAAAAACAATAGTTTTTTAATCAATTTAAGGGTTATACCAAATAATGTAACATTATTGAACAGATTTGTGAGTCAATTAAATATTTCAAAATTATTATGAAGCTGTCTTGAAAAATAATATTTCCTTTTAATATGAAGGTAAGACTAATGTTTTAACCTAAAGCTAAAACTATATTGTCAGAAAGGCAGAAGTTAAAGGTCGTTTAAAAAATACAAAATCTCTGTACCTACTTTTATACTGTGACTTATAGATTGCACTGTCATCCCATTGTTCATTGATTTGCTCAAGCGGGCACCAGTAACATCTCCATTGTGAGATTTTGTTGTTGTTACTGTTTTTGGCATATTGAATATGCCACGGGTAGCTTGCCGGGCTCTGCCGTGGGGGCAGGATACTCTGTGTAGATTGCTGGGCTCTATAAGAGGGATCTCTCCGGAGAACCCATGGATCAGGGGACCATCTTGGATGCTGGACAAGGCAAACGCCATGCCTGCTGCATAGCTCTCTACATTGACATCTAGAGACAGTGGCCCCTGGGGGTTGGTTAACATTTCTAGAATGTGTTGGTTGCAGAGATAGGGCAGGGATTGAAGTTTGCCAGGCATCAGTCGACCCCAGTTCGATCCCTGGCACCGCCGGACTCTCTTTTTTCTTTTTGGGTGATACCCAACAGTACAGGGATTATTCCTGGCTCTGCACAGGGGACCCTATGGGATGCCAAAGATCAAATCCGGGTCAGCTGCATACAAGGCCACATACAAAACTTGTAGATTATTGATGTTTATTTGCCTTTATCCTTAAATCTGGGAAGATAATAAAGCAAAAAATAAGGAAATAAAGCAAAGCTCACAATATTAGTAATAACATGCTGGAACAACATAAACATATATTCAGACTGAGATTGGATCTTGACCAGTCCCCAAACTCTTCACATACTAGCAGAACAAACGCTTTATATTTCTGGAGAGAGCATACTTCTGATATTTTGTCTTATCATAGAGAATGTCATTACTATAGGTTCATATACTCTGATATGAAAAATTGAAATTTTCTTGAAAATTTCTCTTTATGAAATCACATTTGTTTGGTATTATATTAGCAGATAGTTAATAAATAGTTAATATTAGTTAGGTAGATGCCTAAAATGAGCATTTTTTTTCTAGACCAACAAAAATATATAGTTTTTATATACACTTTTGATGTGTATTTCCCAAACTTAACTTTTTTAATAATGTAGGAGTACTGCAATTTATTCAGCCATTCATTAAGCTGATTGAATTGGGCATGAACTCCACATTATTTATTTTTTAATTGTATCACTGTGAGATAGAGTTACAAAGCTTTCATTACAAAGCCAATAATGATGGAACACCCATCCCTCCACCAGTGCACATTTTCTACCACCCACATCCCAGTCCTCACCCTGCCACCCTGCCTCTATGGCAGACTATTTCCCCAATATTCTCTCTCTAATTTTGGGCATTATGTTTTGCTCAAAATTTCCTATCACCGTTCAAGCCAGCTGCTAGATGATTTATTTTCCATTGCTCATTTTGAATATTATGAGAGCTTGTGTGGCTATGATTGTAAATGGTTGGGTTCCATAGACATCTCTGTATCACACTAATCCATTTTGGGATTCAATTGGAAATCTCTGGGCCAGAGCTGTTGGTGTGCTAAGATTGCACTCTCGGGGGCAAATTGTGGGTGTGACAGCCAGTCTACTGGGTGGGTGGGGACATGAGGAGGGGCAGCCCAGGTCCTCTGCTGCCATGTGTCCTGGAGATTCAGTCCTGGAACCCTCAAACTGGAGTGGGCGGGGGGACAAAGCTTGTGGAAGCTCTTGGTCGCCAGGATTCCATCTAGAGTAGATGGGGAGAGTGTACCTGCTCCATCTGGGGTGCTCCTGTGAAAGTGGCCCGATATGGGGCCCAGAGAGATCTCCAGAACTGTGGTGTCTTCCGGGACTTGCTTCTGTGTCTCTGGGCCAGGGCTGTTGGTGCTCTAAGATGGTGCTTGAAAGCAAATTGTGTGCATGATAGCAAGTCTTCTGGGTGGCCGGGGACCTAGGGAGGACAGCCCAGGTCCTCTGTCACCATGCAGCCTGAAGAACCAGTCCTGGAACCCAGACACCCAGACCTTGCTTGTGAAAGCTCTTGGTCATTGGGATTCCATCTGGAATAGGCAGGGAGAGCACACCTGCTCCATCTGAGGTACCCCAGTAAAATTGGTGCAGTATGGGGCCTAGAGAGATCTCCAGATCTGTGGTGTTTTCCAGGACTTGCTGCTGTGTCTCTGTGTCAGGGCTGTTAGTGCACTAAGATCCACATTACAAAATTTTCAGCAGATTATTTCTTGGTGAGGTCCATCCTGAGATGGTGGCATAAGGCTGGGAGTATGGCTGTGAATTTGAATTGTAGAAGCAAGTGGGTGCCAGGGGCTCTGCTTGGGTGGGCACAGGTCAACGCGTCCCCCTCCAATTTATCCTGGTCTGTTCAGCCATGCACAGTTTCCAACTTTTCTTTGGCTTTGAAGGCTGGTAGTAGAGCTTACAGGGCGGCGCTGGAGTTGGTTCATGGGTGTTACTGCCAGTGCTTCCATTTGTATTGAGAAGTGAGGGGAAGTAGCCCAACTCAACTCTCAGAAAGCCTGGAGATTTCAGTCACAAAACCCACATACCAGAAATTTCTGCAGATTATATCTTGGTGAGGTCCGTCCTGGGACGGTGGAGTCCGGGCGGGGATATGGCAGCAATTTTGGATTGTGGAAGCAAGCAGCTTCTGGGAGCTCTTTTTGGACAGGCCAACCGGCCAACCTGCCCCCCCTCCAATTTACCCCAGTCTGTCCAGCCATCTTCGGGTCCGAGATGAACTGTGGCTTTGTATCTCTTTCGAGATTTATCTATGGGTCTCTGAAATAAGGCCAACAAATGAGCTTGTATAGCTGAGCCTGAGGTGGTTTGTGGGTATGGCTCCCACCTACCTTACTTTTGGTCATGTAATTTCTTGGTAAACTTGGTCCCAGATTGTTGGGGTCTGGCCATGGACACAGCAGCAATTCACCCCACAGGTACAGGTTGAACTGCTGGCATCATCCTACCACCCATATTTCCTTAGCTTTATGCTAATTCTCATATTTCAATGTAAGGACCCTGAGACAAACTCATGTAGACTAAATAATCTTTATCACTAGTTTACAGATATGACCAGGTGAGTTTCCAGACACTCAAGTATCTTGTGTTTCAGTTTCACATATAAAATTTTCCAACTCATTATAGAAGTCTCTCATTAGTTCTTAGAGTGATTTATGTAAGCACTGCTATACTGTTTTCATTTTCTGGTATGCGATATAGATTCAAACTCCATTTATAGAACTTAAATTGTTTCTTCGTGTTAGTGAATAGTACCACTGCAAGGCTCAATTCTGGATTCGTCTTAACTATCTCTTTACCTCCATCATTCTCAACAAATTTATCATAGTTTTTCATTTTTCTCTCTTAAATTTCTCTCCCATACAACTATATCTCTTGAAAACCTTATATAATTATTTTGTTTAAAATTATCTCTCCCTTATAATTACTACAAATCTATTCAAACTTGTGGTACCACAAGATTATTAGTTTTATAAAGGTACTTTGGTATTTATGTGGTTGTCCTGTCATCATATAATATATTCTCACACATATTATAGTTTAAACCACTCATATTTCCTGTATCACTATGTCAAAGTAAATCACAACTGTCATTGCTTAGCTGAGTCCCTTCTTCAGGGTCTCTCACAGCACTCCAATCAAACCATTTTTTCTAAGAGTTCAACTGAGAGGAAGATATTCTTCCAAGTTCAAATATTGTTAGCAGAATTTCTCATCCATACTGCTCAGGGAACCATATGTGGTACCAAAGATTCTAACCAGAGTCATGGTATATAATGCAAGTGCCAAAATACCTCTACTCTCTTTGAAACCCCTATTATCTATATCTTGTAAGCAGTTTTATTCATGAGAATATAAAATGAATCTTATTTCATCAAAACCAACATGATATAGAGTTTGAACTGAAGCCTAAATCTTCAAAACAATTTTTTTGGTCTCTCAGCCACAACTATTAGTGCTCAAAACTTACTTCTGGCTCTGTACACAGGAATTACTCCTGGTTGGCTTCAGGGACCATATGGGGTGCCAGGAGTTGAAACTCTAGGCAAGGAGCCAATCTCAGAACTATTGCTCTGGCACCATAAAAACCTAAATGTTATGTAATTGGTTTAAAAAGTGACATTCTATCATTTTTTAAATTTTCTATTTGTTAGAAGCAAGCCAAGATCATACCCACATTCCAAGAGGAGTAATAACATGGCATGAATAATTATGAGGAGTCAGTGATCATCAGACAACATCTTAAATTAAGTCTGCCACATGCACTCATCATTTCCTTCAGTGTCTTAAACTTCCCATAGGCATATAATCTATGAAAACAACTTCAAAAGAAACCCTGATGATGCAGATGTAGAGTATGGAACCCTTATATGTATTTCCTTATTACCCTTTATTTCTCCTTACATAGGTCTGATTATACTGTTTTGTTCTCTCTCTTGTATATTAGACAAAGACTTTGGTTGTCTTATACATGATATATACACACATGAAATCTCTCTGTGATTGTTATCTCTATAATTTATAAAGAAATAGAAGAGAGTCTCCCAGATATTTGTTGCTGAGGCACATACCTCATCTCTAACTTCCCAGACACAAGACAAACCAGCAGACGAGTAGCCCCAGCCTAACTCCTGACACAGGTTCCTGGTAAAGGCACAGCTAGAAAAAAGGATATGCTACCATTGGCTAATCAACTAAATTAGCCTAATATGTAGCAGGAAGCTTACCTTTATCGTGGCAAGTCATAAATATTTTTCAGTTGTCTGTTTTCAGAATAGCAGTTTGAACACTCGTCTTGCCTGTGACAAACCCGGGATCAAACTCTGTACACATGTGGTCCCATGAGCCCTCAAGAAGTGATCCCTGAGCACAGAGCCAGGGGTAAGCTGTGCATACCTCTGGGTGTAATCCCTCGCTCAAATTAAAAAAAAAATAAAGTAACTTTTTAACTCCTGAAAGGAAAAGACACCCAGAGAAATCAAAGTATGTCAAATTCTCCTGAGATGTGGTTGATGCAGAATGCAAGCCAGAACGGGCTATAGAAAGTCAATTCTCTTTCATGAAACAAATAGCCAGTCAACCAACCTCTCTTCCTCCTCCTTCTATCTTCTCCTCCTCCTCCTCCTCTTCTTACTTCTCCTCCTCCTCCTCCTCCTCCTCCTCCTCCTCCTCCTCCTTCCTCTCACTCTCTGGAATCCCCCTGTCTTTCTGGATCTCCATGATTAGGTAGGGTGGTGGGACATATATGCACACAGTCCCAGGCAGAGGCAAAATAGAGGCAGGGCTCAGATACTCAGATACATTCAAGGTTCAGGCAGGCTCTGGTGCCCAGGTAGTGATAAGGTGTTGAGTGCAGGAGTCTCACCATGCCCATGTACACGTGGCCGTGGCTGGAGACTAGGAAAGCTGGGACAAGATGGCAGGAACTGCTGGGGTACAGCTGGGAGGCCCAGGGACAGGCACAAAGACAGGGATGTTGCCCATGCACATGTGGCCATGAACGGAGACTGGGGAAAGAGTACACTGGATAGAGAGACCAGCACAGGGACAGGACTTCACCATTGTTCCCGGGGAATGGGTAGACTATATAGGACAAACAGGGAAGCCTTTCATTGGACTGGGCAGTGTCAGGGACAGGACCTGTTGATGCCATTTACAGGTAAAGGAGATGCCTGGACATCGGAGAGGGACCCAGACCCATCTGCTTTATCTGTACAATAAACTCTAGTCTTTAATCCATAGGTTTTTGTATGCAAATATTTCAAAAAGTTCTCAGGATCCTACCAGCGCAGGATAATTCACTTTGTTGCTGACAATCTCACTAGATGTCATTTTACTTCCAGAATCCCAAATCTATTCTAATTAACTAAACGGCTCCTCCCAAAACTTTCTTTAATTTTACCAACTATAGTATTCTAGACATTCTGCAGATTAGCCTCTTTTCTCAGCATAAATAACAAAAACATATGGCTAGAGAGATAGGACAGCATGTAGGGCTTTTGCTTTGCTTGAGGCAAACTCAGGTTCAAACTCCATCACCCTCTATAATCCACAAGCCTCCAAGGAGTGATCCCGGATCATAGAGTCAGGAGAAAGCCCTGCGCACTGCCAGGTATGGCTTCCAAACAAAATAGAAAACCCAATCAAGAACCAAAATCCCACAACGCTAAGTCTTAGTAGTAGGTTCGCTACTTAATTCCTTACTTCTCCAAAAGAAAACAAGACAAATTAAAATGATATTAAAATAATCAATTTTAAAGATAAATTATTCAAACTGAAAGTTAAGTAAAAATCAGAAAAATGAGTGTGCAATAATATTCTAGTACATTTCCAAATATAACTAAATATATTAAAGAATTAAACTGATAAGGAAAATAAAATTATTACTAAATAAGGCCAGAGAAAATCCATGTTGACATGAGAGTAGTTCCCAAGTAAATATATCTGCTTTAATGAAAAGACAGTCTTAGGAAATGCTGATTCAAAAGGTTTGGGGTAGGGCCTGAGATTTTGTGTTTGTTCTAGGCTCCTAGGTGATACTAATGTGCTGATCTTCAAATACACTTTGAATAGCAGAGATTTAGAGCACATCATTAATTCTAGTTCTTGCTCTTATGAAAGTTTGTTGAGATTGATTTATTATCTATTAATTATGAAAAGGTGCACTAAATAAACAAAACATGCACACCACAAATAGAAGCAGGATCCTTTTACCCCCAAAAGTCGATCTATTCTTTTAGGAAAATTTCAAGCCAAAAATGCAGCAGTTTTTGCTTTATATGCTAAACTCATTTTGGCTTTTTAATTTAATTGACATGGCAATAAGGGACTGAATATCATCAAAGGATTCTGTTAATTAAGAACTGTGGACTGTTCTATGGCACTCCCCTCCTCTCTTAGGCACCTGTTTGGCCAACAGCCAAGAACTGAAAAGTTCTAGAAAAGCTGCCAATTGGTGAAAAACAACTAAAAGTGCTATCAGATATGATAATGCTAATGCTAATGTACTTTCTCTTTGTTGTTAAAAAATACATCCTATTATAATATCAAATGTATTAGTTCTCCCTTTCAGTTGGACTTCCTTTTCCTTTGCTTCTCTTCTAAATTACCACCAGTGGGGGTAAGCGCTAGCAATTTTTTAACTAGATTGCATATTGCTTTCAAGTTGCTATCTTGCTCCCTGGTATCCTATTTGAATCTATTTTTTTTAATACTCTTGATGAATACACTTGATTTGGGAAATGTGTTGCCCTCAAGCTACAGTATGTACATCTTGAAAAATGCTTGTTCAAGAATATTGACTTCTGGAATTGCTGGGTTATAGCCAGTAGCACACACTTCTCATGCTGTTGTGATTTTAGTGACTTAAAATGTCTTTTTCTCAAAACCTTTTACTCATATTTATAAAATTTGTACCTGAATGACACTGATTAAGCAGCTGGACCATTAAGCTCTTTTAAATGAAGGAATGTGTTTCCTCTTTTCTGCCAAGAAAAGGCAGACACCACCTTTCACTAGATTGTTTCACTGGTTCTATCCCATGGTTTTCTTTTTAAATTATGCACTTACATATAGCCCAATCTGTTGGCAACAGAGGTGATATTCCTTTCCCACTATAGTTGGATTAGAAGTTCTGTCATTGTGGTGTTGCAGTTAGAATTCCATCACTCAAACATTCTATTACCTTTTGCTTAGTCAGATGTTTTTGTTACAGTGATATTTGCTCTAACAAGATTTAACCTAGAGATTCCCTCTTCCCCACAAAGTGGTGGCACAGTGTCTTGTGAGGCTAGGTAAAGTGTAGTAGTTGTAAATAATAGGTATTAATCATTTTGGTTCAAGTATGTTAAAAGACTGACATCTCATCTTCAAGTATTTAATTGCCAGAGTCATTTTACTAGATTTACAGAAGTGTTCCAGTTACCTCTACTTCTAAGGTTTAGACCATGAACAAGTTGACAGCACTAATTAACCCAAATTTTACTACAGTTCCACACTTTAGATTAACATCAATAAAAAAAAACCTCACAGGACTCTTGGAATCACTTTATAAGGATTCTGAAAGTCAAGAATAGAGAGAATTCTAGATATGAAAAAGCACAACAAAGAAAATGTTCATTTTGCTTAGTTTTTAATATTTTTCTTTTACCAAACATAACCATTTTAAATTTACCTTTTAAAAATTATTCTAGAATAATATTTTTTTAATTTATTTATTTTTAATTAGAGAATCACCGTGAGGGTACAGTTACAGATTTATACACTTTTGTGCTTATACTTCCCTCATACAAAGTTCGGGAACCCATCCCTTCACCAGTGCCCATTCTCCACCACCCGTAAACCCAGTGTCCCTCCCACCCTCCCCAATCCCATCTCCCCCCCACCCCACCCTGCCACTGTGGCAAGGCATTCCCTTCTGTTTTCTCTCTCTAATTAGCTGTTGTGGTTTGCAATAAAGGTGTTGAGTGGCCGCTGTGCTCAGTCTCTAGCCCTCATTCAGCCCGCAACTCCCTTCCCCCACATGGCCTTCGACTACAATGTAGTTGGTGATCGCTTCTCTGAGTTGACCTTTCCCCGGAACGTGAGGCCAGCCTCGAAGCCATGGAGTCAACCTCCTGGTACTTATTTCTACAGTTCTTGGGTGTTAGTCTCCCACTCTGTTATAGAATAATATTTTTAATATAAGGATTTACATAATGCCTTTACCTGGAATCAAGAACAAATATTAAAGAGTAGCAATGTCTCATTCTTAAGATTTGATAAATCATGACAAGTAGTACAAGAACGAGAATGTGAGTAGCTATATACTCTCCTAAATTGTTTATCTCTACTTTAATCTGACTTTTTTCTTTTAGGCTAGAATACTTCTCTGGGACACCAAGTGGTTAAATTCAGAGTAATAACATTTGTAATCACACTAGATGTTTATTGAGTGCTTTTTTCATGCTAGACATTTTACATGCCTTTTTGGAACCCGGCTTGCTCGCATGGTTGTCCTTCATCTAGTGTTCTACCAATCCTATTCAGGATGACTCAAGTGAATAACTTGTAGACGATGGACAACAGGCAGATCAGGCGATAGTTGCTGATGTTGTGGATGTTTCCCTTCTTGTACAACAGAACATTCCTGCTGGTTTCCACTGGTACGGAACGTTGCATATGGACAGGTAGCGTGTGAAGAGCCGAACCAGTATATTGATGAGTACTGGTGGCAGATTCTTCAGGTATTCAGTTCTGACCTTGTCTGGACCGGGTGCTGTACGTGTCTTTACTGACAAAATGGTGCGTTGCATTTTGGAAGGGAGGATATTGGGAACGACATATCCATCCTGCAGAATTTGGTATGTGGGCAGGTGGACATGGCTATCAAAGAGATCTGAGTAGAAGTCATGAAATATCCTCTCCATTGCCCTTCTGGAAGATGTGATAGATCCTTCAGGATGTCAGAGGGCAGTCATCTTGACCTAGTAGTTGGCAAGGGACAGGCGAGTGTTGTGAACACTTTTCCCAGCTTCTGCTGCATCAGCCAACGCTACTGTTCATCTCTCTTTGAGGTCTTCCTTCACAAAACTTCTCTGCACAGTATTGTGAGCTTGGATGTTAGTTTGTGATTGCCTGAGGCTCATGCCAAATCAGGTTGGCAAATGAGCTCAAGAATTTCCAAAGACAGGCGTCTGTGGCTTTTCCACTCTTGGCATTCCTTACGCAGTCATGGAGGTGCTTAACCAGTAGATCATATTCCTTGTCAATGTTGTCAGTGACGGCATCTTCCCATGTTGCTGCAATAGTGCCAAAGAGTTCCCAGTTGGTGGTCTTTCTGGGAGTTCTTTTCTTAAACTTAAACTTTGCAGTCCTTTTTCCCTGCTCTGTGAAGTAGAATTTTGCACAAAGCAGATGGTGGTCCAGTCCCATTTGGAATTTGGAGATAACAGCGACATCAGTAAGGCAAAACCATCGATTGAATATGATGTGGTCAATTTTGTTGTGGAACTGTCTACTGGGAGACTCCCATGTCCAGTGTTTAGATTCAGCCTTCTGGAACTGTGTGTTACCATGGATGATGATGTTGATCAACATGATAAACTTAGTTTCTCATCCTGTTCATTCCATTCTAGGCCATAGGTCCTGATTTGGAGTTCTTCAGGCTACCTTTTTGGTCTTTTCTTCGCATTAAAATCACTGACAATGATCTTGTAGATGGTGTGGTCTTTATAGAACTTCTCCAGCTCCATGTAGAACTTCTCAATTTCTTCTTCATTGTAGTTGGATGTTGGTGTGTAGTCGACGAAAATAGAAACTGCCGGCAGCGAGCCACATCTATTCAAGTATAATCATTCTATTCAGGTTGTTAGGCATTCGAATGAATCAATGCTCATGGCCAAGTTTGTGTTGACAAGGACACCACTCCACCGATGCCTCTGTTGTCACATGTACCAATGAACAGTTCTTCTCCAGTGTTGAAAATAGCATGATGTTATTGATGCCTTCTCGTTTTGGTCAGACTAATGATGTCATACTTGATTTTCTGTGCTTGCACCACCAGGTCCTTGATTGATGCTTCCGATGCCAGTGTATGTGCATTGAAAGTATAGACATTCATTTTAGCCCTTCTTCGTTTTGGCAGTCTAGTCCGTCCCTGATAATATCTCTCCTTGCTCATCCTTCTTAATGCTGCTGTACTGGGGGCTCTTTTGGTGTCAGGTGAATGAGGCTGATTGTTGCTACCATTTTTGGCATATTGAATATGCCACAGGTAACTTGCGAGGCTCTGCTGTGTGGACAGGGTACTCTCGGTAGCTTGCTGGGGTCTCTGAGAGGGATGGAGGCTTTTAGGGTGGCCTCTAATTGCCCTTAAGGTGTTCCCATGGCATTTATTTGGCATTTAGTAAGTAGCCAAGCTGAATACTCTTTTTACAGGCTCCTGAGTAACGTAATTATATCACTTCACTGGCAACATCTATAATCAGGACAATGATGTACCAGATTTAATCATCAATCTTTTCAATCATTAAGGACCAGACCACATGAGTTTACAAAGAGATTCATCAAGGCTCAGAATGCTTGATATAATTAATGCTCAAAATTTAAACAATGTCATTATTTATAGAATAATTTGGTTGTAAAAAAAGTATATGCTACTACCAATATTTTCTAAATGTTTGTAAACATTTAGCACTCTCGGTCTGTTTTCAGGAGAACATATTTAATTTTGACTAATTAACCTCCTTTCTCTTGGCATTAGCTCTTTTCTCTAGCCTGGTATCTAAGTTTCTAGTCAAATGAAAAAGTGCATTGGGTCATTTTCCCAGCTCTTTCCAGCATGGAATTTTGTGAGATCTTAATGATGAATGAGTATTCCACCTGAAACAGCAGTTGCTCAAAGCTTAATAAGAGGTGGGAGTTGGGCTATACTGCAAAGCTTATCAGATCCCTTGGTGACTGCAGGGAAAGGATGAGTAGAACACAATGTCTGCTTTGTCACAGACTCGGTGCAATCTCCCATGGGGATGAACATGTAATCACTATCTATCCCTCAACCTTAAAACTAGTAGCATAGGTTTCAAGAGGCTTTCTGGGGGAATGCCAAAGCTCTGACAATGGTATTTCTTTTACTGTCCTTTTCCTAAACTCACACATACAATAAACCCTCCACTTCTTTTTCTAATTCTTTACCACCTGTTCACTGATTTTGTTGACTTCATTTGGGACCTTCCATATAACAATTAGTTGCAATTCTATAAGGTTATAGACTATCAGGGAGACAAAATAATAAATGTTATAATTAGAATATCTTTTCAGATAAATAAACTTTGAAAATGAAGTCATAACAAAAATGTATATATAGTAGATCTATACATTAAAACAATTACTGCACATTTCTGAAAGTGAAAGGGTGCACTGGCAAAAGAAAATGTATGCATACCTTCAATGCATACATTTGAAATGACCATTCACAAAAGGGTGTGACCATTCACAAAAAAGGTATTTTGTTCGCACTGTGGTTAACAATAGAATGAATTGGTTATGGAGCCCACCTTCAAAATTCTTAATCTGGTGGTAAAGTACAGGACATTAATACACAAGACCAAGACAGAATTTTTACCATAAATGCAGTCCATTATAGGGTTCGCACATCTGAATATACACATTTATGTGCACATATTATAGACCATCTATGAAAATCAAGTTAAAAGATATGAGTATCTTTTAATATACATTTAATGAGTTATTATCTATACTCCAAGTTAATGACACTTATTCTGAAGTAATAATACTAGTAAGTATCACGCACCCTTTTTTTGAACCAAGAATATATCTACAGAGAAATTCTACTCTATATAATAGATGTACAAAAGTATTTACAAGAGTATATGCTTCCCGTTCTTACTTATTCCCTGGCTCTATAACTGTTGGGGACTAGAAAAATGGACAGATAAAAGAGACTGACAGAATGCAGAGTTTATGGGACCTTTAAACCCAGAGTGCTGGCTCTCAGAGTCAGAGTACTGGCCCCCAAGGGGGTCTAATAACTGCTTTATCTCTGCTCCTTTTCCTAGAAGAATCTCCCCTTGAGAAAGACCACTACAAAGATGTTTGTCCTGACATGTACATAAATACATAAAAGTCTAGCCCAGGTAGAATAATGTAGTTAAGCATTTAAACAGAGAAGGTTGTTTTCCTTATGATTCCTTGTTCTAAACAATATTGTGCATGGAGGACCGTAGAAGCTGTCAATCTGTAAGGCTGTTTGCCTCAAGACCCAATACTTTTTCTTTCTTCTTCCTTTCTCTTTTCTTAATTCTCACAGTGTTTTATCTTCCAACCTGTCCCCCCAACCCCCACCCAAGGCCATACCTCACACACAGCTTCTTAGTTTCAATCCCTGTCATTTAATGAGCATTGTGACTGGACACCTAAGGGACAGAGAGTCAACTTTCAGGTCCTCATATCAGGTCCTGTGTTTCAGATTGTTTGAACACGCTATGACTATTTAGATGAATTGTGTTTTGGAAACCTCCTTTTCTCCCCTGAAAAATAAATGAGTGCTTTGTATCATTCATTTAGAAGGGAAAAGTCTATAAGCCTGCTCCTCGGCCCCATTTTGGACTGTTGCCCCTGAGACATTCCATGGAACATCTGAAAGCTCTAGTCTTTACTTTCTGCTCTTCTAAAGCAGTCTTTGTGGCAGTTCAAACTCTAATCAATGTTGTCGTTGCATTCAGACTGTGCCTAGTTTCCTTCTCAGTGTTCAAGAATATTTTAATTTTTCTGATTCACTGCTAATAATTCTCAATCAGATCTTTGCTAATTAAAAATTGAAGACAAAGCATGTAACAAGAAACACATATAGGAAATGCAGCCCTCTAATGCTGAAATTTATTTAGTAATACCATTATTTTCCTGACCTACTATTGATTACACTCAAACTTCTGTTACAAAAATTGTGGGATAGTCTTACCCTACTATTTTCACTCTTGATAAATACTGGGAATTTAAGAGTATTCAGAATTCACTGTGTGATAAGGTATATAATGCCATTTTCATCTGCCAGTTTCTGTGTTGATGGGGAGTACAGTCTTTGAAGTTGCAGTGGTAAATACAAACTAAAAGGGACTGAGATAGCCTATCTACATGAAAATAATCAGCTGGTAAAGGTCCTTCTCAGAATTAACTAGAAAAAGTATTAACTTGTGAATATTTTAATATTTAATATACTAAACTGTGATTTCAAGGTCCACCACTTAAGAATATTTTCAGGCATGTCACTTACCACTTCCATCACTCCTTGAACTGTGTGGATCAAATAACTATGTCAAAACAGTCTTTTTTTACCTGCCACAGATGACAGAGAAATTAATAAACATCGACACTTTCATCATACTATTTAAGGAGGTAAATTATTGCCAATACAGCTGAAGTTTCCTGAGTAGCCCTTTCTAATAGAATAACTATCCTTTCCTATAGTATCTATTCTAACTATTGTCTGTTATTTTTGTATACTTTATACTTAATAAAAATGCATTATTAAATAATATAGTTGCATTTACCTGTTTTAAGCTTTACATTATTAGAATCACACACATAGAATGCTTTTCCATTATCTTTGTTAGAAAGATAATGTATATATTTATCTCTTGTTCATTTACATTTTTTTTTTTTTTTTTTTTTTTTTTTGCTTTTTGGGTCACACCTGGCGATGCACAGGGGTTACTCCTGGCTCTGCACTCAGGAATTACCCCTGGCCGTGCTCAGGGGACCATATGGGATGCTGGGATTTGAACCCGGGTCGGCCGCGTGCAAGGCAAACGCCCTACCCGCTGTGCTATCTCTCCAGCCCCGTTCATTTACATTTTGATGTTATGTAATACTCATTTATATTATATCAAATTGTATAATATTTATTTATACATTATATCAAAATGTATAATATTTATTTATACAAATAAATAGCTAAAAATTAGTACTATAGCATTTCAGCAGTAGAGTTTTACACCTCTGTATTTGTATAGATATTAGCACATCTACTATACAAGGTTCACTGTCATCACACTATCAAAACCCACTCACCACCTCCTTTCCCCTTTCTCTGTCTGGTTCCTTTCAGATTTTCTTCCCCTATCTCAGGTGTCCTACCCCAAGGTTTTCACAGAGTCTACACTTTTTGTGTTGTATTTTACTATTTTGCTTGCTTTAGTTATTTATATTTCACATGAGTGAAACCTGACCTATTTCACTTAGCTCTCTAACTTCAAATTCTATCTATCTTGTCTGAAAGGGCATGACTTCATCCTTTTCATAGCTGAATAATATGTTTTTAAATTCATATACCACAACATTTAAATCCAGCATAGCAGAATAGCAGCTCCTGCCTTTTTATCTGGGTCATTAGCTTGAAGTACCTAACTTCTTTCTTTTCTTGTGAATATATTTTTCAATATCTGATATCAGATTTTTATAAGCTTACTATATATGGATAGTACAACAGTAGCCAGAGCTCTCCAGTGTACCACTAAAATGGTCAGGGTACCACTAAAATGGTTAGTAGATTTTCAGAAGGGAGAGTACCGAGCTGGATGTCAAACCCAGACCTTACACATGCTAGGCATGCACTCAAACATGATAGTTATCCAAGTCCTCTCAGTCTTTGGATTGGTGAGATCAGAAGTTCACCTTTAGGGTCCTTACTGATATGCTTAACTTCCTTCTAAATTCTATCTATTGTTTTTTGATTCTTTTCTCTTTTGGAGTTTTTCCATGTTTTTTTTTTCTATCTTTTTTTTTTTTTTTTTTAACTGTGGATGACTTCCCCTGGCAATTCTCTTGATTTCTTCACAATGTCTTGATTTTCTTCTACATGTCTTTGGACCACAATTTTTCTTTTGTGATTAGCATGAGGTTTCAATAAGTTTAGCTTATGGTTGATTATTATGCCATAGGTAGGTTTTGTTACTTGAGGTATAAATCTCATATTTGTATGACTTTTCCAATATTAGAGCCTTGAATTGAACACAAATGTTTTTCCAAAGTAGATCTAAGTAACTTTTAGATAGGCAAAACAGTGCCTTTCCACAATAGAATTCCTCTTAATTTATTTCTCGAGTGTGATTTCTGGGTCACACAGGGAGATGCAGCTTTGCTGTGCTTACACAATGGTGGAGGTTATAATTTCCTCTGCTTGGGAACCAATATAATAAATGACAAGTTCCATTACCATTTTCTTAAATAATTTCATGAATGTATATTTCCAATTTAATTAAATAGTAGAATTTCAAAACAAACCACAATGAGAAAGTGATCCTTTTCCCTTAGCTGTTTGGGACGAATATGTTTTTTTATTTCCTCTCCAAAAAACTTTGAGATCCAAACTACTAAAATTCTGGATAACCAAATGTCAAGATAGTGCTACTTCAGCTTGTGACTTTAAAGATATTGTATAGTTTCCCACTACATTCTTATTCTCTAAGGCTATGTTTCCTTTTGACTCATATTTATATTTTAAAAGTAATATATTGTATATTGTTAGATGTGGGAATATTTTATGTTGGGAAACTTTTTAAAGCTGACATAAAGGAAAGGATAAATTTATAACTATGCTTATGTGCCATAAACTATTTAATATGAATACTCAGAGTAACATTATGGAAATATATTGTTTCAAATTAAAATCAAATATATTTTATTAAGTAATATAAATTGCTTAATATAAATTGCTATTTCTATTTATATTTTAAAAGATAAGAAATTAATTATATAATTAGTTTTATTTTTATATAATTATTTTATTTAACATACATTAACAGAGCTAGAACAAAATAACTTAATGTTTTAGTATATTTTAAAAAGCAAAGCACATTAATAGGAATCAAAATAATTATCACATTGGTTTTGAAATAAAGAATTCTAGTCTATAAAAAAATCAGTAGAAAACCTTCACATGATTTTCTCCTCCATGCAGTTTGTCAGCATTAAAATAAGCCTGCCCTATGTTATTTTCAATTATGATATCTCAATACTTTGTTAGAGTAAAATATGACAAGTATTTTCCCCTTGTATACAGGTTCATAAAAAGCACCTTCACATCATTTTTCCTCATAAGAAAGAGAGAGTTTCTATCAAACAAGCTTTGTTATCTTCAGTCAAAAATGATAGAATGAAAGCTCTTCACAACTAGAAATTGACAAGATGTCTGAAAAAATGTGACAAGGATTTGCTATTCTAAATGACTTCATGAAATACCTAAAGTAAGATCATTTTTATTCTTCAGCAGATATGGATTATAATGTCATTATGAATTAAAACTCGGCAAAATTACCCATAATATTTTCACAATCTTCTGGTTGTATCAATGACCTCCAAAAAATAAGAGTTTTTTTTGTTTATTTATAAAGTTAAATATATTACATAAGTTATCAATAGAAGACTTTCTATTTTCCAGTGTAGGGTAAGGATTAGTAAAAGTTTAATTAACCAGTGTTCAGAGATCAACCATAGATAGCATGGTGAAATAGAAATGTTAAATATTTAGACAGTTATATGTCAGCTCTATTCTTCACTATAGAGGTGACGTAAAGGAATATTCATTGTACATGCTTTATTTACTTTTACATTTCATTTTGTTGTTTGTTTGGGGTTCACACCCAACAGTGCTCAGTACTTTCTCCTGGCTCTCTTCCCAGGGATCACCTCTGGTGATGCTTGGGGACCAATGAGGTGCCAGTGTTCTTAATTAAGTTCAGCCATGGCTTCGAGGCTGGCCTCACGTTCCGGGGAAAGGGCAACTCAGAGAAGCGATCACCAACTACATTGTAGTCGAAGGCCATGTGGGGGAAGGGAGTTGCGGGCTGAATGAGGGCTAGAGACTGAGCACAGCGGCCACTCAACACCTTTATTGCAAACCACAACAGCTAATTAGAGAGAGAAAACAGAAGGGAATGCCTTGCCACAGTGGCAGGGTGGGGTGGGGGGGAGATGGGATTGGGGAGGGTGGGAGGGACACTGGGTTTACGGGTGGTGGAGAATGGGCACTGGTGAAGGGATGGGTTCCCAAACTTTGTATGAGGGAAGTATAAGCACAAAAGTGTATAAATCTGTAACTGTACCTTCACGGTGATTCTCTAATTAAAAATAAATAAATTAAAAAAAAAAATGACCAGTCAGAATACTTCAAAAAAAAAAAAAAGTTCAGCTGCATGCAAAGCAAGCATCCTACCCATGGTACTATCTTCCTGTTTCCTCTTTTACTATTTTATTCTTAATTTCCAGCTACACTTACTAGTGTTCAGGGCTTAATCCTAACTCTGTGCCCAGGAATCACTTCCAATTCTCTTCCCAGGGATCACTCCAGTTGATCTTCAGGGGGATTATATGTGATACAGGGATCAAATCTGGATGGCAGATTTGCAAGGCAGGCACTCTACCCACTGTATTTTCTCACCTACCCCCTCTTTGTACATATTTTAAATTAAGGTTCCTTACCACAGAGGAACCCAGGTATGCAGGACCTGTGGCTGAGATCTCCAAGCCTGATGGGATTGGGACTGGAGCTCCTCCACCCAGATCCCTAGTTTTCAAATAGCTTGGCAGTCACACCCACAAACTGCCCCCGGCACCATGTAATCTCATCAACGGTCAAGATCCAGAGACTATAAAACAAAACTCCCGGAAGAGAATGATGCAGAATCTCCTGCCCCAGCATCAGGCTGTCTTCTTCGGGGCCCCTTCAGAGGAGGGCAGGTTGAGTTTTTCTACTCACCCCAAGCAGAGCCCCGGCAGCAGAAAACCTTCAGAACCCAGCCACAGCCATGCCCGAGACCACTTTCCATATGCTCGGACAAACCTTATACATGAAGGAATTGCAGAAGAACCCAGGGATGCATATCATACTGAGTGAATTTAGTGAGGAAAAAAGTTATAAAGAATTATCTCTTTCATATGTGGGGTTTAAAGATACATGGAAAGGTAGAACTTATCCACAGGAGAACTGATCAACAGAATTGTGTTGGAGGGGAGGAGGAAGAAATGGCTTGGTCCTTGGTGGGAGAGAGGTGGTAATGGGTGTTGTGTTGGAATTATGTGCATCATTAACAGTCACAGAATTTTGCATGTCACAGAATTTCAATCAGTTTAAAATAAAAAACAAAGAACATTTCTGATTTGAGCACAACTTTCCTTTTTACACCTTACACCCTTGTGCAACAAAACTTATCATACAATGAATTCACTTAATATTATTATATATTTTCACTAACCACAGAAGTTCAAAGTAAATGCATGCCTTAGTGTTTTAAGGATGCATCTGGATTTCAGAGGCAGCTAACCATAAATAATTTGGAAAGATTTTAGAAAAGGGAACTAGATTTACATAATCTTATAAAAAGCTTTGTTTTCCTAAGGGAGAGAGCAGTCGCTACCCAAATTAAGCAGCAGAATTCTCAGTCTCCCCTTGCTAATATTTAGAATCCTACATGAAAGATTAATATTTTATTGGACAGAGGAGAAAATGGTAACTTGAATTGAGAGTGGAAGACCTTGGGACAATAGTGTGCCAGGGTTTGTTTGGTGATTGAAACTATTTTTGTTAGGTATTGTATTATTTAAAACCTAAGATTCTGGCTCCAATTAGCAATGTTCATTTTTTTTTCATAATAAAACACCCTTATGATGCTTTGCATTCCATATTTTCAAGATATAGAATTCTCTGGTCACTGGAATATCAAAAATACATTGTTTATGATTTTCTGTCCTTGAGGCAGAAGAAAAGTCTGTGATAATTAAGAATCCCACCAGTAATCAGGGATGTCCATGTGTATGGTGAGCATTTTTAATGTTTCATTGTCATCAAGATATATGTTGGTAGTTATTTTACTTGACTGAGCTTTCAAGAAACTTTTCCTGGTTTGAAAAGATAAAAACAATTCAAAGGATTCTCTTAAAATATGACACCAATATAAATTAAGTAGTAATACCATGCAATTATGAGAAATGGTATCCTTGGAACCATAATAACTTAACTATATTTTATCTAAATGACAGTATTTTAGATTGAGAACAAAGTGTTCTGACTCGCTTTGTGCTCTTCCTTTCCCCTGCTTCTGGCTCCGATGACTCCTTGATTCTCTTTCGCTTTGTGCTCTGCTTCTGTGTCTTCTCCCTCTACTTCTCTTACAGTCTTAGTTTATACAGCAATCACATAGGGTGGTGACACAAAGGTGGGTTGAACATTAACAAATCAGCAAAGAGGGGTAAGACCACTCCACCAGGAGATTAACAAAATCTCATCTAAGGAAATTACTCCAGATTAGTAGGAGATCTGCTGAAGGGTGGGATCCCATCCAGGGTGTGTTGCTTTCTTCTTTCCTCAGCTAGTAATCCACTAAAATAGTTGTAGTATATTTACTTCTAATATTTCTAGCAATGTCATTCTGTATGAGCACAGTAAGAGATATATCAGACTTAAAGTTTGGTTCTTCCTGAGGATATTCACTATATATTCCAGACCACAGTCCTCAGGCCAGGTTAGTCTTCCCAACCCCAGTAGGGTACTATTCTTATCATTACTTTTGGATCATGACAGCATTTGTCTATGACCATGCTCTCAACTTATAGTTTAGTATTTAGGCACTTTGGCCTGGCCCATTTCGATGCCAGGGTAGCTCACAGCTTGCCCTGGGTCCATTCCGTCCCTCATCGGGACCCTGCTTTATGGCGTTAGGAACTAAGGGCAACTGAGTTAAGAAAGCAGATGCCCAGGAGTAAATATTATTGATGTCAATCAGCTCCCAAGTTACAAAGCATATTAACTGTCTTCCTGTATCCATACAGAAAGGACATTGCTTTAAGGTAAACTAAGTTCCCTGCGGTGAGGCTGAAAGGACAAACCCAATGTTATCCTATAGTAGAAAAAGCATATAAACCTTCATTTGTCACTTAGACTTTGACAGTTTTCTTTTGAGTCTAAAGTATGATTTTTGCATGAAAATTACATTTTACAAAGATCTAGAGGTATACCATTGTCCACAATTTCCCTCACATCACCCCCACGCCCCACCCCACCACTACTTTATGGCAGGCAGCACTTCTTTTCTTCTCTCTCTCTCTCTCTCTCTCTCTCACACACACACACTTTCTCTCTCTCTCATCCAGTCTTTTTGGAAAGCAATGTGGGCATCCCATACAAAATAGAAGAAACAACAGAAATATCATCTTCACTTGTATGTTTATTGCAGCATTGTTTACAATAGCCAGAATCTTGAAACAATCCAAATGCTAGACACAGACAACTGGTAAAAGACACTATGGTACATGTACACAATGGAATACTATACAGCTGTTAGAAATCATGAAACTCACTCATAAAAGAGTATCATGCTGAGCATAAAAGAAGGATAGACATAGATTGATTGTACTCATTTGTGGCATGTGAAATATAAAAAAAACACATGAGTCTAACACCCAAGGACAGTAGAAACAAGGGCCAATAAATGTAAAACTAATTGACACAAGTAGAAGACAAATAAAGATGGGAGGGACATAGAGATCGTACCTTATATAAGGAGATTGCTTTGCACATGTCTAAAACAGGTTCTGTCTCTGGTATTACACACACCCCCTAGAGCACTACTAGGAGTGATCTCTGAGCACAGAGCCAGGAGTAATCCCTGAGCATAGTTGCATGTGGCCCAAAACTCCACAAAACTATGCAGAAGTGTACCATGTTCATCAACTAACATAAAATTTAAATACTTTGAAATGTGCATAATGATTAAATTTTGAATAAATATCTTATTCAAAAATTTTCTAAATTTTAATAAAATTTCACTATCTGGGTATAAACTAGTATTGAGGTGCAAAAACCTAAAGAAGGTTTAAAATTCCTAAGGAAAAAAACAAATACAGTGAGCAGGTGTTCGCTTTGCATGCAGCTGACCCGAGATCAATTCCCAGCATACCATATGGTCCCCTGAGCAATGCCAGGAGTAATTCCTGAGTGCAGAGCCAGTACTAACCCCTGTGAATCTCAGGGTATGACCCCAAAAATAGAAGGAAAAAAAATACATTTGGGAACTTGTTCTATCTATATACACAAAGCTTAAAACTATCTTATTTTCATTATGTACAAAGCTTAATATTTTACTATAAGTATAAATATCCTTCTGGCAGGAAAATTAAATACCAAATAAACACAGTATAAAGATAAAAGCCTCATCATAGATAATAGTCATTAAAAATAATATTAATATAACTTAAATTAATGTTCCTTCAATGAGACCAATTATAGCTAAAATGTTGAATTCTTACTGTGTGAACTTTAATGTTTCTATAAAAATATTTAGTTCTTCATAATAATTGAAATTCCTCTAATCAGGTTCCCACAGACTTTTCTGAACTGGGTCACTGAGGTGACTGTCAGTTTCAAACTGTGTGGCCTCTGAGATCTAAATGTCTTTGATCACATTCATAGAGAATGTGGGAATTAGAACAAAGTCTATAGTTTTTATCAAAATATACCAGACTCAACAGGAGTTCTACCACTTCACATGACTTTATGCTTTGATCACATCCCAGATTAGTCAGATCACTTTTTAATGAAACATTCCATTTTCTCTTCTGACTGTGCACAAATTCTGTATGGTTTATTTTAAAAAGCAATGATACACACCAGTTTTAAAATAAAACTTTTAGTTAGAAGACAACTTTTGAATATACATATAAACATAATGTGTTAAGATGTTTTACAAAACATACACCTAAAAGTTATAGTTTATTTGCTGCATTGTCCATTTATATTTGCAATTTATAATACTGATATGAACAATTTTCTCCTAAAATCTTTATTTTTGTTCACTTAATTTTAACTCTAGGAAGACTTATCTAAATCCTAAGAATTTTTCTCCCTCTCTTTCTATAATCTACCTAGTATTTTATTTATATACCTTCATAACTTTATTGAACCTTGTTCCACTAAAGATTTCATATAAATTTTTCCTCACAATTGTAATCTCTGAGAGAATATTACTATATCCCATTTATCTGCATACACAACCCCCAAAAGGAAGCTGGAGAGTCTCAGGAAGAACCTTAAATCTTTGAATAGACAATTACAGTCCTGCAGAAACCATAGTGCTTAGTTTAGCAATCAATTCTTACACAGATTCCACCGGTTTAATGGAAAAAAATGCTTTGAATGCTGCTTCTTAGAAATTTTTTTTTTTTTTTTTTGCTTTTTGGGTCACACCCGGCAATGCACAGGGGTTACTCCTGGCTCTGCACTCAGGAATTACTCCTGGCGATTCTCAGGGGACTATATGGGATGCTGGGAATCGAACCCAGGGTCGGCCACATGCAAGGCAAATGCCCTACCCGGTGTGTTATCTCTCCAGCCCCAGGAAATTTTTATCTTATATTTTATTCCTACAATTCCATGATGTCTAGTGATTTATGCTGAATTTATTTAATATTTCTTATGTATCAAGCACAGAGGTAGATATTAGAAATATAAACATGAAGACACAGACATACAAAATGCAAAAAGAAATAATCACTATAATGAATTGGACTAACATGAATTGGAAGGGAGAATTTGGAAACAAATCCTCAAAAGAAAAATTAATCATAATACAAAGACAGTCTGGAAGAAATTATGTCTCACCACTCATAGGATAAAGGGTTAATATCAAAGATATACAAAATACTGGTAAAATTTACAAGAAAGAAATCCAATACAATAAAAAAAGGAACTTCCTCAAAAAAATACAAATGGTCAAAAGGCATATGAAATGCTCTGTATCATTAATCATCAAGGAAATACCAATCAAAACAAGAACAACAATACAACAACCAAAACTGACAAGGATGTGGGTTAAAAGGGACCCTCTTTCACTTTCACTGCTGGTGGGAATGTTGAATCTTTCAGCCTTTTTTTTTTTCTTTTTGGGTCATACCTGTCAAGATGTTCAGGGGTTATGCCTGGCTTTGCACTCAGGAATCACTCCTGACGGTGCTCAGAGGACCATATGGGATGCCTGGGACCGAACTCTGGTAGGCTATGTGCAAGGCAAATGCCCTGCTCCTGCGAGCTGTATTATCGCTCCAGCTCTGTTCCAGTCTTTTAAAAAGACAAGATGGACATTCCTTAAAAATCTAGGAACTGAGTTTCCATAGGACCCAGCAATTTCACTTCTGGGTATTAAGTCCAATAGTCCAAAAACACAATGTGAAAAAACATCTGCACTCCTATGTTCATTGCATCACTATTCATAAGAATCAAACTCTGGAAACAACCCAGTGCCCCAGAATGGATGACTGGATAAAGAACCTTCAGTACACATACCCAGTGGAACACTACTCAGTGATAAGAAAAGATGATGTTATACAATTTGCTGCCATATGGATATATCTGGAAAGTACCATGCTGAGTGAAGTTAATAAAGAGAAGGATAGACACAGTATGGTATCACTAATATGTGGGATATAAAGAAACATAGTGTAATAGATGGAGCTTGAGTAATAGTACAGCAAGTAGGGCACTAACTCTGTACACAGTAAACCCAGGTTCGATCCCTGGAACCCCATATGTCCCCCGAGCCCATCAATATTGATCTCAGAGCACAGAAACAGGAGTAAGCTCTGAGCACTGTTGGGTGTATCCCCCTAGCTCCCAAAAATATATAGTGGTAGAAAAACCAATGCCAAATGACAATAGAAATGAAAAGCAAAAGAACTGGTCCTCAGTATGAAGCTTCTCATCAGGAAAATGGTGATGAGGTTAAGTCAGGAAGGAAACACTTAGACAATGGTAGAGGGGAAAATTGCCTGCCATAGAAGCAGGCTGGGGATTCAGGGGTTGAAGAAACTGAGACACTGGTGTGTGGAAGTAGACACTGGTGAAAGGATTGGTGCTAGAACATTGTAAGCCTGCACCTTAATCATGAATAGCTTTGTAACTCTCCCAGTCTCTCAATTCTTTTCCCTGTATTCTTTTCAGTTGAGTCTGTTTCACTATCAACCAAATTAATCGTATATCCCACAATGCCTTCACCATTTAAAATATGATACTATCATATTATATCTCTAGAAAAATTATTACTTTTATTAAAAAGTAATAATCTGTCTTTCTACTCCAAGTTTTATTCATCTCCAAATCTTTCCTCAACCTACATCATGCTCTTCAAGCAACATTTTAAAAATGGTTTTTTAATGAATCACAGTAAAAGGTTAAGGTGATTCATTCTTTCTAAAGAAGAAAGTAAAAATAAGAATCTTTTTCTTTAATAATATTGATATGCCTAGATAAAATATAGTTACATGTCTAAATGTATTGAAAATTCATGAGTAAAGTTGTACTGGAATATTAGAAGTTAGAGTAGAAGTGATTTCAGGTGATTGCTCAAGATATATATGGAAAGTTAGAGAGGATCAGAGAAAAGAACAGATCGTGAGTAATATACTCACATGTAACTAACAGCCAGAGGTAAATAAGACATTCATGAAGAAAAAACAATATTTAGATAAAAAGGGAAAAAAGACCATTAATGTCAAAACTGTAGGTGCCTCAGGTGAGAGAAGAGTTTAGTTAAATTTGTCAAATTAAAAGAAAGGTAAGAAAGGTTATTCAGAACAGAACAGGAGTCAGACTCTACAGGAAATTTTCAAAGAGTAGGCAGAGAAAAGAGAAACTGTTACTTCACAATGATGCTAAAAATGAAAGAGATATAAAGGCAATAGTTTGATCTAAAGGTAAACAGAGGCTAAAAATCAGAAGGACTAAAAATGTCTCCTGGAATCTTCAGGAGAGAATTCATTTGCTCAGCTTTTCTTTCTTTCCCTTTCTGACACACGCACATACATACATATGTACATATGTACAGACCTACCTAATACATTAAATTAACATAAAATTTCTTAATTGAATACATTGATAAAATTCACTATGCCATGTAAAGTATTCACATGTTGCAAAGATTGATTCCTGTAGGATAACATAGCCTCAGGTAGTTTAGGTTTATTGGGTTGTTCCCATCACAGTGCTCCCATACCTCTGTGTTTATTTGTAACTTCTTTCTTTGTGTTCTATTGACTTGTAAATTTTGTTTTTCTCTTCTCCTTGTGTCCTTTGCATAGTTTATTCAGAGCCATGTCCTTTTGCACAGGAAGACTGTAGCAAATGCTATGCTTTGTAACCTGGGAGTCATTTGATTCTACATGATATCTTCCTCCTGGGCATCTGTTCTCTCAACCTAAGCCTCAGCTGCCCTTACTTCCTAGCACCCCCAAAAGCAGGGTCCCAAGGAGGGACGGAACGGACCCAGGGCAAGCAGTGAGTTATGTGTTACCCTGGCATCGAGATGGGCCTGGCCAAAGCACCTAATGCTTAACTATAAGTTAAGAGCTTGTGTGAGGAACTGGCCCAGAGCAGACCACAGGAATCAATTTAGCTTTCTCAGGAGTCCATATTGCAGAATAACTTGATTTTCTGCCCCTGAGCAAGGAATTTGGATACAGGCGCCCAGGGTCGCAAGAAGGGTGGTGGTCAGACCAGAAAACCAGATGCTTCTCACAAGACCCATCTCACAAGACCCATATCACAAGACCCAGGACTGCCCTCAGAACCGGGACATTCCTGAATATTGGCTCAAATACTGATCTCTAAAACCATAGGCTAAGGAGTGATGTCCTTTTAAATGGATTGGTTAAGAAAGTTTGTAATATTACAAATCTATTGGCTATGAAATGCTCGGGCTCTGCTGTAAGGGCTGGGGAAGGCCTATATAAGATCTCCTTTGGAGAAGCTCCGGGTCTTTGCCCAACCTGCTGGACCTGCGTGTCCGCGTAGGTGGCTTGACCCTGGCTAGCCAGACTTACAATAAACCCTGCTTGTTGTTTGCAGTCTCTGGAGTCTCTTTGTCGTTATAGGGAGATCTTGATCTGCGCCCTAACACTTGGTCATGGACAAATGCTGTCATGATCCAAAAAGTAGTAACTACATTCAGACCTTGCTAGGGTTAGGAATGATTAATCTGGCCTGAGTGCTGCAGTCTGAGTCTGTGGCAAGATGTTGCCAGGGAAGCTGCCCGAGAAGCCTCAGTGCATTTCTTACTGTGTCCATACAAAAATAACTAGTATTAAGATGTTAATGAGTTCTTGGACTAAGGAAAGGATAAAAACCTTAAGAGGTATTTTGCCTACTGGCAGTCAGGAAGGGCTTTGGAATGCCCCTAGGTATTGTTTCCTTTGAATCTGGGGGCCCTCAGGAAGGGCTTTCTTATGTTGATTTTCCTACCTGACTGTTTGTAGCCTAGAGGGCAAGATGGAGAGAGACAAGTAGGGAGTGAGACTAGGGAAGAAGGAGGATCCAGGTGAGAAGAGGGTGGGAGAGAGTGAGATGGAGGAGTGAGGAGCTAGGAAGGAAGAGTCCTGGGGGAGAGAGGAGAAATGGGGAGCTCACAGAGACTGGAACAGGCGCGAGGAGAGAATGAAATAAACAGCAACTGATCAATCAACCAGCTTGGCCTTCATTTCCTCCTCTGTCTGCCCCATGGCTGGTGGGTGACTGACACGGGGAGAGCTGCAGGGGGCTCTCCCCTGGTAGCCCCCTGCCAGATGTTTATTTACAGATGCCTATACATTAGGAGGTACCATTCACACTAGGCAAGTAGGAATGATTGAATTTGCAAAGGACAATCAATGGCTCTAATTGCAATAGTCTACAGTGAGGAATGCCATAAATAATTAAAGAGGCAAAATCAGAAATTCATATTATATAAATTTTATATTTTCTTCTGGGAAGGATTGTAAGGGATAAATATATCCATAAGAGAAACAGTTTTGTAAAATCTACTAGAGTCTGTATCAGAGAACATGATTAAAAATAAAAGAGACAGTGAATGAAGAATGAAGAATGAAGAAGCTGAAGCGATAGCACAGCAGGTAGGGCCTTTGCCTTGCACACGGACAACCTGGGTTCGATTCCTCCACCTCTCTCAGAGAGCCCAGCAAGCTACTGAGAGTATCTTGCCCGCACAGCAGAGCCTGACAAGGTATGTGTGGCGTATTCGATGTGCCAAAAACAGTAACAACAATGGAGATGTTACTGGTGTCTGCTCGAGCAAATCGATGAGCAACGGGATGGGATGACAGTAATACAGTGAAACAGTGAATGAAGAAACTTAGGAGGCTTCAACAGAGCTAGATAGCATAAGGCTTTTAATATAGCATGTTGATTTTGCATAGAGGTTTATCTACAAACACTTTGCAGCCAAGGAAAAGAGTACAATAAAATGAACAGATTCATGAATTCTGAAAGGTTACTATAAATACTATAAATGGGGACTTGAAAAATGTTAAGGATATTGGTGAAAAAATGTTTTACTGAAACTACTGGTTTTAATATTGACAAGGTTCACCTACCCCAGATTTTCAATTCAGTCCAAAATTATTTATATTTTAAATGTTTTTAGGCTACACCCAGTAGTACTCAGGGCTCACTCCTGGCTCTGAGCTCAGGGATCACTCCTGAGAGAGCTAGGGGAAATTATGTGGTGTTGGAAACCAAACCACCAAAGCCTGGTTGGCTGAATGAGAGGCAAGTGCCCTGGCCCCTGTCAAATCCTCAACATTTATGTAATGTACAAGATGTGCACGTGCATGTATGTGTGTGTGTGTGTGTGTGTGTGTGTGTGTGTGTGTGTGTGTGTGTGTGTGTTTGAAGGACAGAGAGAGAAAGAAAGAGATATATGGAGGTAGAGAGAGACTGGATAAGGAAAGAGAAGACAGATACAGAGAGATTAAAATTAAAGACAGATTTCAGAAATTTGAAAATGTAAAATTCTTGGCTAAAGCATTGACATATTAATATCCTTATGTATAAAAATTACAAAATTGGGGCTGTAGTGATAGCATGGTGTGTAGGGCATTTGCCTTGCACGTAGCTGACCTGGGTTCGAATCCCAGCATCCTGTATGGTCCCCTGAGCACCGCCAGGAGTAACTCCTGAGTGCAGAGCCAGGAGTAGCCCCTGTGCATCGCCGAGTGTGGCCCAAAAAGCAAAAAAAAAAAAAAAAAAAATTACAAAATCATGTCAGTAACTAGAGTAACTTGTGGAAGCTATAACTTTTTAAACGTATAACTAGGATATTTAGTAACTCTGTAACTTACTGATCTAAATTTTTTGAAATTTGTTTTTGACAGGCTATTCATTATACTGTTTATTTTGCAAAGTTTAAAGCTAATCTATGAACAAAAAAACTTTTTTCTCTAGTATAAATAAAAATATATAATTTACTCTGGATCTTGGTCATTGATGAGGTTACATCCAGATACAGAGACTATAAAACAAAGCTCCCCGAAAGAGCAATGCAATTTTTCTGGGAGAGCCTGGCAAGCTACTGAAGATATCCCACCTGTACGACAGAGCCTGGCAAGCTACCTGTAAAGTATTCGGTATGCCAAAAACAGTAACAATAACATGTTCTTCATGTTCCTGGAGCCAGAAGATGCCATTGGGCTACACTAGCACGCGACAGGGATGAATGGAGTCCGCCGAGCAAATTGATCAGCAATGGGATGACAGTGATACAGTGATACAGTGATTTAATTTACTACATAATTACTCTTATGTAGTAATTAGTTTATTAGGTAATTAGTTTATCATAAGATATGTTTTATAGGAACTCTATCTTTGGTGTAATCTATTCCATTTATTTAAATTTTGATGTTATTATTCTCATTTTGTCAGTTATCATTCATTAAAATATTATGTCAATTCCATTAGCAAGTTAAAATCTGTCAGTCTATATTTTAGAAGGCACAATCATTTAATTATTGAACAATTTAATTCTAAATATCCATGGTGGATGTATACTGGCAAAACTTACATAAATGCTCTTATAATAGTTCAGTTTTGATCTTAAATATATATATATATGTATGACTGTGTTTTGTTTATTTGAATACCCTACTATATGACTGCTTCATTCTTTGATCTTAGTTACACAGATCACCAAATGTATATAATAAATTTTGAATATTTTAACCTTAGAAAATTATACACATATCTAGAGCAAAATAAAGCATATTATAAAATAGAGGGAATGACACAATTACATATTTTTTTGAAAAAACAATGCCATATTCACATAGCTGGTTAAATATATTTGATAGTATTTAGTAATGAAGACAGAGGCACAGTTTTAGAAAATAGAATATTTTCATTGCCAGTATATAAAATAATGTAGTCTTGAGTGAAGATAATAACTGTGTACATGTCAAGATTTGTTAGACATTAAAAAAAAGACAAAAAAGACATTTTGGGCCTGAAGAGGTAATTCAGCGGATAAGGATCTTGCCTTGCACGTGGCTGACCTGGGTTCAAGTCCTAGCATCTCATTTGGTTCCCCAACCACTGCCAAGAGTGATTCCTGGGTTCAGAGCCAGGAGTAATTAATGAGAATCACCAGGTGTAGTCTAAAAACAAACAAAGAGACAAACAAACAAGACATATTTGAAACAGAAATAAAACAAAATAAATAAATAAAACTCTCAGAAATAAAAATAGTCAACACATAATAGAGCAATCAAGATCAAAAAGTGAAGGAAAGAAAGTCTCTTCAACAAATGGCATTGAGAAATACATTTGCAAAAGTTAAAAAAAAGGAGGACCCTATCTCTTACCACTCATACAATACATAAAAGTTTATTCAAAATGGGTTAAAGATCTGAGTCAATGAAACATCCAAGAAAACACAGGCGCGACACTTGTGTTGGTTTCTTCCACATTCCACTCCATTAGCAAGTGGGGAAAAAAAATGAAAAGAAACGTATGGGACTACATAAACTAAAAGTTTCTACATTACGAAAGGAACAGTAGCTAAAGATATTTTTCTCCTATTTTAACCCGTATGACAAAGGCTAATATTTATTTAAGTTCAATAAAGCTTTATAAAACTCAACCTAAAAAGCAGACAAGCCTATCAAATGTGGAGAAAGAAGACATACAGGTAACCAACAGGCATATAAAATTGTTCATCAATGATTATCAAACAATTTTAAATAAAAAATTATAATAAGATAATTTAACACTGGCAATAATAATAATAATAAGGTATTACTTAGGAGCAGTAAAAAGCCTTATTGGGGGGCTGTGGTACAAAAGGAACTTTCATTCATTGTTGGTGCTACTGTAAAGTGGTCAGTCTCAGTAGAAAACAATATAGATATTTGTCCAAATATTAAAAACTAATATTTGAAATCTAGCTACGAAGAGTATCCCGCCCACATGGCAGAGCCTAGCAAACAATGTATGATGTATTCGATATGCCAATAACAGTAACAAGAAGTCTCACAATGGAGATTATAATATCTATAATAATTAGATATTACTCCTTAATATCTAATTTTATATATATATATATATATATATATATTGGACTGGAGCGATAGCACCAGTGGCTAGGGCATTCGCTATCCATGCAGCCGACTCGGGTTCGATTCCTCCATCCGCCTCAGAGAGCCCAGCAAGCTACGGAGAGTATTCTGCCTGCACGGCAGAGCCTGGAAACCTACCCGTAGCATATTAGATATGCCAAAAACAGTAACAGCAAGTCTCACAATGGAGACTTTACTGGTGCCTGCTTGAGCAAATTGATGAACAATGGGAGGACAGCGCTACAGTGCTATATAGCTATAGCAGTACTGTGACCTTCCCTCCACTATTGTCTCCATTTTTCCGAAGACGCCCTCAAGCCTGCGCCCATAGTAAGCCCACAATAATTTACTTTACATTGCTTGTTACCACTGACTGGCTAATGGAATAATTAGAAAATACTTCAGTAAAGTAAACGTGTGAAAATTGTTGCATCTCATAATGAAAATATAAAAAATAGGTAAAAGGGAAACTCTTCACAGAGTGTTTCAACTCTGACCACAAATTTCAAAACAGTTTGAAGAAGTCAGAATTCTCAGGCCAGGGAAATAGTAAAGGGGCATTTGCTCTGCATTCAGCTCTTTTGGCTACAAACCACAAAACAGAAATAGAAATAGAAATAAAATAGAACAACATAGAAATCAAAATTTTCTACATGCCCAAAATAGAAATCAGAATTTTCTACATGCTCTAAATACTTATATTATTGCTTATCTATATTTATATATAAAACACAAACGTATATAATGTATATATACATATGTTTATATAAGTATATACAATAACTGTATCACTGTCACTGTCATCCCATTGCTCATCGATTTACTTGAGCAGACACCAGTAACATTGCCATTGTGAGACTTGTTGTTACTGTTTTTGGCATATTGAATAAGCCACGGGTAGCTTGCTAGGCTCTGCTGTGACAGGGAGATACTCTGGGTAGCTTGCCGGGCTCTCCAAGAGGGGCAGAAGAATCTAACCCAGGTTGGCCCATGCAAAGCAAACGCCCTACCCACTGTGCTATCACTCCAGCCCAAGTATATACAATATATAAATATATACGTTTATTTGCTTGCGGCCTATACTCAATGACCTAAGAGCTTCTCCTGGCTCTGCTTGCAGGGATTACTCCTTCAGAGCTCAGGGGATCATACTTTATGCCTAGGATTGAATCTTTATCAGCTATGTGTAAGACAAACACCTTAACCGCTATACTATCATTCTGATCAGACGCACACATATATGTGTGAAAGTGTGTGTGGTATGTGTGTATGAGTATGCTCTGTATCTCACATAAACTATTTCATGATCAGAATTCGCATCTCTACTAATGAATTCTTCACAAACACCATGAAATACTTCTTCAGATATCTCTTGTAGCCTACTCTTACAGTGGGTTACTAAAGTAGATTTTTATTAATTATGCTCACCAAAAACATGATTATTTATCTATTTCAAATGAAAGCTACTTTCTAATGCAATGTTATTTAAATATTTACATATAAAATATAAAATACTAGACCATTACCCTTTTCTTCATTCTATAAAGATTAATTTCCAAAGCACAGTGTAAAAAACCTGAAAAACTTAACAAATTTTTTTGAAAAACTTAATTTTATTTTATACTTTGTTCCCCACAAATAAGTTACTCTAAAGTGGTATCTGATATAACATTATGACACATATAGAATGCAGTATTGTGTGACTATCCTGAGGTTTATACAAACATATTAAACTATTTGAATATTACACTTGCATCCTAGTTATTGATATAGAATATTGGTCCAGTAATGAAAAATATTAGGAGCATCAGCTCGAAATGTATGTGATTTACCGGTCACAGATGAAAGAGTAAACATAGCTCTTTCTATTATTTTCAGTAGACAAATTCCTTTTTCATTTCATCGCTTCACAATGTGATGACAGTTAAATACTGTCATTTTGCCAAGCTACTGGAAGAGGGTATTGAAGGTCATCATTATGCAACATATGCTGCATAAGAACTCTTAGATCACCAATTCTGGCATACTCCCAAAACATACCCAATAATCCAGTTTTATTTCTGTACAGAGACTGGATGCCAAGAATCTAATATAAGCCCAGGTATATATAAGCAGTGACACTACAGTCCACAGACTCTGAAAATTGAAAATAGTAGATATATGAGATCACTCTTCGGTTGGAGGGTTGGAAGAGCCATTCCCTCCCCTTCTTGAACTAAATGAGATGTAACTGCTCCTAACTCCTGCTAAATAAGAAGAAAACAATGTTTCTCATGTATTTCCGTCATCCTGCCCAAATGAATTAAAAGTACAGTTAAAATATAAAAGTAATTTTAAACATTTGATGCAGTTACTACTTTTAAAAGTAGTCAGTATTTTCATATGATATACCTTATTTTTATAGAAAAATAAAACATACCAAAATGGGGCCAAAGTGGTAGTACAACTTGGAAGTACAATTTGTCTTGCATTCAGCAGCCCCTAGTTTGGTCTCCAGAACCGTATAATTCCCTGAGCACCAGCAGGAGTGCTTTCTGAACACAAAGGCAGTAGGCCCTGAAAATAGCCAGGGGTAGCCCACAAAAGCCACAAACACACATATGTCTGTAGAGAGATAGATATGTACATACATATCATTTAATTTTTGCACTGTTTTTACAAAATAATATTTCCACCTCTCTTACTTAACTTTTGATGTTAGTACTTACATCTAATATTGACCTATTAATATTATCTCTCTAAAAGTTTAAAATCAGAGGCCAGTTTTTAAAAAATCATTGATAATTATTAAATATTCATATTAATAAATATACTTCATTCATTCACAAAGTATAATTTCCTGAATAATGGATAAAATAAGAATATTTTATAAAATGTCACTTATAGGGCTATCATTTCATGTATTAAAGAACAGTTAAATCTAATCACATTGAAATATTATTCTAGATAAAATATAGTACCTACTACATGTTTCAGTATTAATATCTGATAGTGCAACGCATTCACTTTTGAGAACTTTTTTTCTATCAAAGACTAGTAAGCAACATAAAATGAGCATTCAAGGAGCTAAAGAGTTAGAAAAGTCAGTAGGGCAATTAGTTGTATTCAGTCAACTCGGGTTCAATCCCAGCACTGCTTATGATCCCCCCAGTACTTCCAGGAGTTATCTCTGAGCATATAATTAAAGAGTAAGACCTGTGTACCACTGGGTGTGGTCTCAAGATGAAACATAAAATGAAATACAGAAGCGTTCAAATTAAGTTTTTTTTTTCTTGTTTTTTGGGCCATACCCAGATGTGCTCAGGCCTTGCTCCTTGCTCTGTGTTCAGAGATCACTTCTGGCAGGTCTTGGGGGACCATAGGAGATGCCAAGGATTGAACCCAGATTGGCTGCATGCAGGGTAAACACCCTACCCATTGCACTCTCATTCCAAACACTAATATTGAATGCTTAATTCAGGAAAAAGATGTTAGTGCAACATTAGCACACCAAACAACAAAATGTTTATTTGCCCATGAATCCATTAGTTATCAAAAATTCAAGAAGCAATTATCACAAAAAGCATTATTTCAAATACTTTGCTATAGAGAAGATAAATATGAAATGGAAAACTTCAGAAAGGAATTATCAGGTTACACATGAATACATTGTTTTACTGAGGGTTAGCTATTTAACTAGACATCAGATTAAAACGGAAAAACTTAATACTTCCAAAAATATCACTTCTAAAATGATTTTTTTCTATATGCTATTCTTACATAAGGCCAAATGAAAATGTGAAACTGAGTGCCCTTGTGGAACTTACCTCTTAAAGTGCCTCACTCATCTCATCAGTGCCTCATCAGATATACCACCACCCTTGCCTGCCCATTGGCCAAGCCTTTGTCAGCCAGTTGCTCACCCACCCTACCTGGACCTATATTCTAAATCCCATCATTGTTTCACTTTTCCTGTCTTCCCCACTGAATTGTTCTTCATGGCACTGCTTTTGAACCCAGACTTAAACCCCTGTGCATGCCCCATTTGCTTTTTCTAGCTCTTCTCCTTTACCCTCCATCAAATTCTCCCTCCCCCACATTGCCATCAAGAAATGCTCAAGGGCAGTGTTGGTTGCCAAAACTCATAATCATAAGCACTACCTTGATACTGTAATCGAAAACATTGGATCACTGCTCTGACTATCTGGAATTAGTAACTCCTCCTTTAGAACCCATGAAATGGAAAAAAATAATGAAAAAGGAAGGAGTTTGGCTGCGTCCAAAGACAAGGAAGGAAGTCCAAATAAGTCAGCAACAAAACCTCTGCTGTACTTCAAGACTTTATAATATACACCTCACAATGCTCTCTAAATGGATGAAATCACTGGGAAAACAGACTCAATAAACTAAAATAAAAGCTGATGGAAAAAACTTAAGAATTCTTCTAAATAAAAATTACTTAAAGAATCCAGTAGCAGGGCTCAGCGGCAGAAAGTGAGAAGTTGAAAATCAAAGTTGTCACCTCAATGACAAGGCAATAAAAGGTAACAGGAAAGAGTATTTTTAAATAAAGACAATGTATTTATTGGAAACAGCAATAGGAACAGTTTCTAAATAATAAGAGTAAGACAAAGAAAGAGAAAAGGGAGGTGGGTAGAATAGGTGGCTGGTGAAAGAGACAATAGCTGAGAACTTCCCAGAACTAAAGAAAATTTGTACAAATGAACAAAGAGTGCCAAACAAAATAAGTGCGAAGAAGACAATAAAAAGAGAGAGAGAGAGAGAGAGAGAGACAGTCTACTTAGAGCAGCAAAAGAGAATCAAAGCCTCAAATACAAAGAAAATAAACTCACAACAAATTTCACAAATGAAATTTTAAAGCAAGAAGAGAAAGCAATGGTATATTCATAGTACTGCATGAAAAGAACTTTCAACTAGCATCATTCACCCCACAAGGTCATTGCTCAGATTTGAGAGAAGTATGGAAATTGTCTCTGACAAAAAGCATCCAAAAGCATTTGTTGCATTTAAACCATCTGTGCATGGCATGCTGAATGGTCTCCTGTAAAAAACAAATGTCAAACAGCAAAATGATATAAATCCTCATAGAAATATGGCAACACACTCCGAGACATCAATAATCTCCCTAAATGTCAATGGATCAATGCTCTTACCAAAAGCACTGAGAGACTAGATGGATCAAGAAGCAGAGTCCAACCTTCGGCTGCTTACAGAAAACACAACTGTTTACAGGATAAATATGCTCACAGTGAAAGGATTTAAAAATAACATACAAGCTAAGAGCAGATTTTAAAAATTAAGGGGCAATCTTACTTTTAGCAAATCAAATACCATTCAAGCTAAGAAAAGCAGTAAGAGATAGAGACGATTAAATTACTTAATCAGTATGGTTTAGGAATCTGTTGATTTAACTTCATTCTTATCAACACATATGTATCAAATGAAGTAGAATTTACAAAGCAATCCCTAATTGACCTGAGGAGATAGATCTGTGCAACACAACAGTAGTAGGAGAAATTACTCTCCCATGCTCAGTGCAGACAAATCAACCAGGCAGAACATCAGTAAGAAAACAAGAACTCTAAATAGGAATTGGAAGAAATAGTAATAATAGACAGGTAACAGTAGAGCCTATATCCTACTAAAGCCAAATACATATTCTTTCCCTGTGCACATTGAACAACCTCCATGATGGACTGCATGCTGGGGTATAACTCAAGTATGCAGCATAAAGTTACAAAATTAGACATCCTGTCAGATAGTCTTAGACCACAATGTCATCAAGAGAGTTTAAGAAAAAATATTTGTAAATTGACTAACATATATTAAATAACTATTAAGTCAAGGGAAATAAAAACATTCCTCAAAATAAACAAGAATGAAGATACAAACTATTTTTTTTAATTTTTTATTGAGTCACCATGTGGAAAGTTACAAAGTTTTCAGGTTTAAATCTCAGTTATACAATGCTCGAATACCCATCCCTTCACCAGTGCTCATATTCCACCACCGAGAATCCCAGTATAGCTCCACCCCGCCCCCTCACACCCCAACCCCCCCCACGCCCCTAGCCCCCCCACCCTAAACCCCCCCCCGGCCTGTGTAACTAATAAATTTCACTTTACTTTCACTTTGATTGCATACAATATTTCAACAAAACTCACTATTATTGTTTGGAGAGTCTCTCCCCTAAAGTCAGACCTGCTGAAAAGGAAGCATTAGATAATTTGTTTTCCATTGCTGAGGATGAAGAGGTATGAGGTCGAGTGACCACACTTAGCGGCCTCTCATTTTTGGGTTTCTGTAATTTAGTATTTTAGTAACTAAGTCCAGAGAGATATCTGCCAGAAGTTGCATCGTTGCCAACTTGTACTTCTCAGTTACATTATATTCCACATATGAGTGCAATCTTTCTATGTCTGTCTCTTTCTTTCTGACTCATTTCACTCAACATGATACTTTCCATGTTGATCCACTTGTATGCAAATTTCATGACTTCATGTTTCCTGACAGCTACATAGTATTCCATTGTGTAAATATACCAGAGTTTCTTTAGCCAATCATCTGTTTTCGGGCACTCTGGTTTTTTCCATATTGTGGCTATTGTGAACAGAGCGGCAATGAACATGGAAATGCAGATGTCATCTCTACTATACCTTTTTGCCTCTCCGGGATATATTCCCAGGAGTGGTATTGCTGGGTCAAATGGGAGCTCAATTTCTAACTTTTTGAGAATCGTCCATATTGTTTTCCAAAAGGGCTGAACCAGTCGGCATCCCCACCAGCAGTGAAGGAGAGTCCCTTTCTCCCCACATCCACGCCAACACCGGTTGCTTTTGTTTTTGGGGATGTGGGCCAGTCTCTGTGGTATGAGATGATATCTCATTGTTGTTTTGATCTGCATCTCCCTGATGATTAGTGATGTTGAACATTTTCTCATGTGCCTCTTAGCCATTTGGATTTCTTCTTTGGAAAAGTTTCTGTTCATTTCATCAGCCCATTTTTTGATCGGGTTGGCAGTTTTCTTCTTGTGGAGTTCAACCAGTGCATTGTATATCCTTGTTATCAACCCTTTATCGGATGGGTACTGCATAAATATCCTTTCCCATTCTGTAGACTGTCTTTGTATTTTGGTCACTGTTTCTCTTGAGGTGCAGAAGCTTCTTAGTTTGAGATAGTCCCATTTATTTATCTTTGTTTTCACTAGCTTAGCCAGTGGCGTGTCAGCTTTGAAGATACCTTTGGCTTCAATGTCGTGGAGGGTTTTGCCGACCTTACCTTCAATGTACCTTAGGGATTCTGGTCTGATGTTGAGGTCTTTAATCCAGTTTGATCCTGATTTTTGTACATGGTGATAGATGGAGGTCTAAGCCCATTTTTTTGCATGTAGCCGTCCAGTTTTGCCAGCACAATTTGCTGAACATGCTTTCCTTGCTCCACTTCACATTTCTTGCTCCCTTATCAAAGATTAGATGATCATATATTTGGGGGTGTATGTCAGAGTATTCAACCCTGTTCCATTGGTCTGCCGCTCTGCCTTTGTTCCAGTACCATGCTGTTTTAATGACTACCGCTTTGTAGTAGAGTTGGAAGTTGGGGAGGTTGATTCCTCCCATTTTCTTTTTCCCAAGGATTGCTTTAGCTATTCGTGGGGGCTTATTGTTCCATATGAATTTCAGGAGCGCTTGCTCCATTTCTTTGAAGAATGTCAAGGGTATCCCTATAGGGATCGCATTGAATTTGTACAATGCTTTGGGGAGAATTGCCATTTTGACAATATTAATTCTTCCAATCCATGAGCAGGGGATGTCTTTCCATTTCCTCGTGTCCTCTTTTATTTCCTGAAGTAGTGTTTTATAGTTTTCATTATACAAGTCCTTTACCTCCTTTGTTAAGCTGATTCCGAGGTATTTGATTTTTTGAGGCGCAATTGTGAATGGGATTGCTTTTCTCAGGTCACTTTCTTCTCTCTCATTATTTGCATATAGGAAAGCCATGGACTTTTGGGTATTGATTCTATAGCCTGCAACTTTACTGTACGAGTCTATTGTTTCTAGGAGTTTCTTGGTAGAGGTTTTAGGGTTCTCTAAGTATAGTATCATATCATCTGCGAATAGTGAGAGCTTGATTTCTTCCTTTCCTACCTGAATGCCCTTAATGTCTTTTTCTTGCCTAATCGCTATTGCAAGTACTTCCAGTACTATATTGAACAGAAGTGGAGAGAGTGGGCATCCTTGTCTCGTCCCTGTTCTCAGAGGGAAGGCTCTTAGTTTTTCCCCATTGAGGACAATGCTTGCCATAGGCTTGTGTTAAATGGCTTTGACTATATTGAGGAAGGTCCCTTCTATACCCATTTTGGCTAGTGTTTTCATCATAAACGGATGCTGGATCTTGTCAAATGCTTTCTCTGCATCTATTGATATGATTATATGATTTTTATCTTTTCTTTTGTTGATATGGTGGATTATGTTGATTTCCGGATGTTAAACCATCCTTGCATCCCCGGGATGAATCCCACTTGGTCGTGGTGTATGATCTTTTTGATGAGTTGTTGAATTCTATTTGCTAATATTTTGTTGAGAATTTTTGCATCTGTGTTCATCAGGGATATTGGCCTGTAGTTTTCTTTTTTTGTGGTGTCTTTGTTTGCTTTTGGTATTCGGGAGATATGAGCCTCATAGAAACTGTTAGGGAGGGTTTCTGTTTCTTCAATTTCCTGGAAGAGCTTGAGAAGGACTTGCAAAATGTCCTCTTTAAATGTTTGGAAGAACTCAGTAGTGAATCCGTCTGGACCTGGGCTTTTGTTTTTGGGGAGACTTTTGATTACCATTTCAATTTCCTTGATGTTAATTGGACTATTCAGGTACTCCAGGTCTTCTTGGTTCAGCCTTGGGAGATTATAGGAGTCGAGGAATTTATGCATTTCTTCTAGGTTCTCTTGTTTCGTGGCATAGAGATTTTCAAAGTAGTCTCTGATGATCTTTTGAATTTCATTGGTTTCTGTTGTGATGTCCCCCTTTTCATTTCTGATTCGGCTTATAAGGGTTCTCTCTCTCTCTTTCTTTGTGAGTCTTGCTAGTGGTTTATCAATCTTGTTTATTTTCTCGAAGAACCAGCTCTTGATTTCATTGATCTTCCGGATTGTCTTTTGGGTTTCCGTGTCATTAATTTCTGCTCTAAGTTTTATTATCTCTTTCCTTCTACCTGGTTTTGGCTCCTTTTGTTGGTCCTTTTCTAAGGTCTTGAGCTGTGAAGTCAAGTTATTTATGTGGGCCCTTTCTTCCTTCCTGAGATATGCTTGCAGAGCTATAAATTTTCCCCTTAAAACGGCTTTAGCTGCTTCCCACAGGTTCTGGTAGCTCGTGTCTTCATTCTCATTTGTTTCTAGGTACCTTTTGATTTCTTCCTTGATTTCCTTCCTGACCCACTCATTGTTCAATATTGAGCTATTTAATTTCCAGGTGTTTTATTTGGTTTTCTGCATCTGTCCACAGTTAAGTTTTATCTTCAGTGCATCATGGTCTGAAAAGATAGCTGGTACAATGTCTATCTTGTTGATTCTGTTGAGGTATGTTGTGTGGCCCAGCGCATGGTCTATTCTGGAAAATGTTCCATGTGCACTGGAATAGAATGTGTAATCCTTTTTTGGGGGATATAAAGCCCTGTATAGATCCATTAGCCCTCTCTCTTCTATTTCTTCCTTCAAAGCCAGTATTTCATTGGTGAGTTTTAATCTTCTAGATCTGTCCAGAGGAGACAGTGCGGTGTTGAAGACTCCAACTACTATTGTGTTGCTCGAGATGTCCTTCTCGAGGTCTCTTAGCAGCTGTTGTAGGTATTTAGCTGGTCCCTCATTGGGTGCGTAGACATTTAGGAGTGTGATTTCTTCCTGATGTACACATCCCTTGATTAATAAAAAGTGGCCTTCACTATCCCTTCTAATCTTTTTCAACCTGAAGTCTATGTTGTCCGATACTAGTAAAGCCACCCCGGCTTTCTTGAGGGAGTTGTTTGCTTGCAGGATTGTTTTCCATCCTTTGACTTTGAGTCTGTGTTTGTTCTGGCTATTCAGATGTGTTTCTTGCAGGCAACAGAATGTTGGGTTGAGTCTCTGAATCCATTTTGCCAGTCTGTGTCTCTTAATTGGTGAATTCAGACCATTGACATTAAGGGAGATTATTGTTATGGGATTTTGTGCCGTCTTTGTGCAAGGGTTTGTTGTGCTTGTAGGGGTTGTTCTTGTCTTACAATAGCCCCTTTAGTGCTTCTTTTAGGTTTGGTTTTGAGTCTATGAAGTTCCTGAGCTGTTGTTTATCCCCAAAGTAGTGTATGATTCCTTCTAGTTTGAATGAGAGTTTAGCCGGATAAAGTATTCTTGGTGAAGCGTTGATTTCATTGAGTTTTTTTCACTATATCCCACCATTGCCTTCGAGCTTGGAGGGTTTCCTCTGATAGATCTGCTGTGAGCCTAAGGGGTGCTCCTTTGTATGCGATTTCCTTCTTGGACCTTGCTGCTTGGAGTATTGTGTCTCTCTGGAAGATGTCCATCATTGTAACTATGATATGTCTTGGGGTTTTTCTGTTAGGATCTCTTTTAGCTGGCACTCTTCGGGCGCCTTGAATCTGGATGCCCGCATTGTCCAGCTGTGGGAAGTTTTCTGCAATGATTTGTTTGACTGTGTCTTTTTCGTTGGGGTTGGTTCCCTGTGGTTCTGGTAGTCCAATGATTCTAATGTTGTTCCTCTTGAATTCATCCCCTAGGACTCTGATTCTGGCTAGAGCTATTTTGAAGTCTCTTGCCATGGTTTGATGTTGCCTGTAGGCCTCTTGCAGCTCATCTTCAAGCATACTGATTCTGTCTTCAGCTGCAGTCATCCTATTGTTGAGGGAAGCCAGAGAGTTTTTGATTTCATGTATGGAATCCTTCATTTCTTTTTGAAGGTTTTTTATTTCTGCTCTCATTTCTTCCCGTATTTTGTCGGCTGTCTGTTGTATTGTTTCCACCAGGTCTTCCTTGAAGTTGTCCATCTTTGCATTGAGTTCATTGAACATGTTGAGGATTTCAACTCTGAATTCTTTCTCAGAGAGGTCAAGTTTGTAGGAAGCGCCCATTGAGGTTTCCGGACTCCTTTGATCGTCCTCTGGTTGCAATGGGGATTTTCGCTGTTTCTTCATGTTGTTTGTGGTGATATGAAAGAGGGCCCTTGATGATGAGTGTCCCTGTTTCCTTTTGTTGCGAAAAAGGATTGTGGATAGGCTCAGTTAATAGTGGTTGGCTTTTTACTTGCCGGTTGTAGAACCTGGTCTCCTACTGAGATGTTTCCTTCAATTCTTATGTGAAGTCTTGTGTTTTATTGTCCTACTGCTTGCGAATAGCTAGGATGTTAGTCTTGGATAGGATGTCGAGGAAACTACTTGCTGCCGCGTTAGCATTGGCCGGCCGGCAATGAGGCCACCTGAAGATACAAACTATTAGAAACTACTAGACACTACATGATACAGAAATAGGTTGATGGCTTACAATCAGGAAAGAAAAAAACGTTCAAATCAATAACAACCAGATATATCGAGAAATTATAAAAAATAATAAATCCTCCCAAAGGAATGTAATAATAATAATTAGAGCAGAAATCAAGAAAATAATACAAAAGCTAAATGAAATAGGAGTTGTGGTTTTTGAAAGAATTAACAAAGTTGGTGAACACTTGGCTCTACAAAGGAAAAATATGGAGAAAACACAAATTAGATCAAAACTTAAAGAAAGAAATTATAAGAAGTATCTAAAATATCAAAAGGATGATAAGAGAGTAGTCAATAAAACTCTGTCAATAATCTAGAGAATCTAGAAGAAATAGATGCATTCGTAAATCATGTAACCTCTCAGGATTGAAATCAGAAAAAGTGAAAAAAATAAATTAAAACTGTAATTAAAAATATCACCAAAAGATTGGAGATAACACAGGAACATGGTGGTAGAAGGGGCTTTGGAACTTTGTGGTGGTGGTGAATTAAGTGTATAAGCCAAGATAATAAGTGTCAACACCATTGTAGACATTAATTATAATAAGATAATAAAAAAAACTCTCCAAAAACAAAAACCCAGGTTCAGATGAGTTGGCTTACAAGTGACTACTACTGAAGTTTCCAAAAACTTCACTCTTCTACTCAAATTCTCCCAAAATATTGAGAAATGTAATTTATTCCTAATAGTTTCAATAAAGCCTGCATTACCTTAATACCAATAGCTGATGTACTGAAAGAAATAAATTACAGATCAATATCCTTAATTAACATCAATATAAAGATTCTCAACAAAAACTTAACAACCCAAAAATAATAACAACATATCAAAAGGATCATACACTCTAGGATGTATTCATTCCAAAGGTTCAATGATGGTTCAGTATATACAATTTAATTATTATAATACACTACATCAATAAAGGTGAATATGAAAACCATATGATCACAGTAATTTATGAAACGAAGGCTTTTTGACATGATTTTTTTTTCTTTTGGACCATACCCAGCAGTACTTAGGGTTTTCTCCTGGCTCTGTGCTCAGGCATCACTTCTGGAGAATGTGGGGATCATATGCAGTGTTGGGGATTGAACTCAGGTTATCCATGTGCAAGTACCTACTCACAGTACTAATGTTCTCACTTTATATTTGAAAATATTCAGCATCTATTTATGATTAATCTCGCTTTGTATTTGAAAATATTCAGCATCTATTTATGATTTTAAAAAATTAGGATAAAAAGAATTTTCCCCAAAATAGTAAAGTTGGTTTGCAACCAATTCACAGCCAACATCATACTCAATGACAAAAAAATAAACCTGAGAGCCTTTCCTCTTAAATGGAGAATAGGGCAAAGTCATCCACACTCACTATTATTTCATGAACTCTTAGAAGTCTTAGCCACAACTACCAGGCAAGAAAAATATGAAGGATCAAAAGTTGGAAGAGAATAACTATACATACTCAATACCCTTATCTCAAATTCTGATTTTTTTAAAGAACATAGAACAACCTCTACTAAAGTTTATATGGAATCATAAAACTTTACCAATAGCCAAAGTAATTTTGAAGGAGAAGAATTTGGGTTACATCACATTTCCTGACTTCAATTTGTGCCTGAATAGATAATACAGGAATAAGGGGCTTGCTTTGCATGCTGACAACATTGGTTCAGTCTCTGGAAACATACATGGTGCTTGAGCACCAAAAGAAGAGAACCAAGAGTAAGACCACAAAACAGAGTCAAGTATGGCCCTGTGAGCACCATAAGAACAGAGCTCTGAGTACTGCTGGGTGTGGCCTCAAAACCTCAAAACAAATATAAATATTAAAAATTATGCTAAAATGTATACTATAAAGATATAGTAATCAGAATGGTTTAGTGTTGATATACAGATAGATTCTCAAGTCAATGGAATAAATTTGGTAATTCAGAGATAAACTCTGATTTATGAACAATTAATCCATGAAAAAGATGCCTGGTACCTGAAGTGAAGCATGGAAAGCCTCTTCAACAAACGGTGTTGGGAAACAGGATAGCCACTTTCAGAAAAAAAAAAATGTAATTGGAACTACATGTCACACCAAAAGATTTCATTCAAAGTGTATTAAAGACCTTGAGATTAGGCAGTCTGACTCTGTAAAATACACTAAGGAAAATATGATGAAATTCCTTGGGAAAAAGAATTCAGAGATGTTTACAATGATTGATTCCATTGGCACAAATAACAAAAACAAAAAGTACACCAAATTTTAAAAAATGGTGAAAGAAACTTGTGCCAGAATTAAAACACCCCACCAAATGACAGAAAATATTTGCACACAATATATGGGCTAGATCAATAGCACAGCGGGTAGGGCATTTGCCCTGCATGTGGCTGACCTAGTTTTGATTCCTCCGTCCCTCTCAGAGAGCCCGGGAAGCTACTGAGTGTATCTCGCCTGTGAGGCAGAGCCTGACAAGCTACCCATGGCGTATTCGATATGCCAAAAACAGTAACAAATCTCACAATGGAGATGTTACTGGTGCCCGCTAGAGCAAATCTATGAGCAGTGGGATGACAGTGACAGTAATATGAGATAAAGATATTTAAAGAACTCACCAAACTAGCAACAAAACTCATGAGCCTTGGGGAAAGGAAATAAACATACATTTCCATGAAGAGGATTTATGATGGTCAACAGACATACAAAAAAATGTTCACTTACTATCAGGAAAGTGAAAATAATCTCACATCAGGGAGAACAGAGTATATAAAAAATGGCAACAGTGTGGTGGCAATGTGGTAAGAGAGGTACCCTCAGTCACTGTCGATGGAGACCTTGTCTGGTTCATTCTCTATGGAAAATAATAGGGAGACTTCCCACAAAATTAAGTAAATAGGGCCAGAGAAATAGTCCAGTGGGTAGGTGCTTCACCTGAGTAGAGCTAATTGTGGTCCAAATCCTTCCCTGAGTAGTTAAGAGATCCCATTGGACCCTGAAATTCTGCTTCTTTGCATTTTCCCCCAACGAACAAAAATTAATTTGAAAATATATATGCATACTATGTTCACTGAAATACTTAATACAATAGCCAGGATATGAAAATAACCCAAATGTCCAATGACATGAATGGCTAAAGGAAGTTATGGTTCATATATGCAATAGAATAATATGCAGCCACAGAAAAAAATGGCGAAATCATGCAACTTGGATATCATTGGAGGGTATCATGTTATGTAAAATAAGTCAGGGGACAAATATTAAATGCTCCAACTCATTTGTGGTATATAAAGAAACAAAACATGAAAAAAAGAACATCAAATGGTTAGAAAAAAAGATTAAAGAAAGAAAAATAACCCCTCTTGGTCCAAGATTACAGAATTGAGAGTACCAAATGCAGGGATAGGAGAGCAAGAAATGGAGGGGAATTATTAAATACACTGGAAGTAACAAAAGAACAATGGTGTGGGGTCTTGGGCACATTGATAGCCATGAGGTAATCATATATATCAATGTCATATATTATAACACTGTTGTAAAACTATCACCTATACAATAATTTTAAACAAGTCAGAAAGAAAAATAAGTTTACTTGAAATATTTCTTGCTGATTGTCCCAATTTATCTTATTTTTTAGACTTCCAAAATGCCTCTTACTTTAACATATTTCAAAATGGATGCCATAAATTTGACAACGGGAGCTGGAATGATAGCACAGCAGGTAGGGTGTTTGCCTTACACTCGGTCTAACACGCAGCCGACCTGAGTTTGATTCCCAGCATCCCATAAGGTCCCCTGAGCACCACCAGGGAGTGATGCCTGCGTGCAGAGCCAGGAGTAACCCCTGTGTATCAGGGGGTGTGACCCCCCAAACAAAAAGGAAAAACAAAAACATAAATTTGACAACCATGTTGAGTTATTATATTTTCTTACACATTGAATATTATCATCACCTTAAAGTTTAGATAAGTGCATATAGCATATATTTCTTATTTTAAAATTGGTGATTCACTGATATATTTCATTTTTCTGATACCTATTTTGCTAAATTATTTAATTAAGCAAAAAGTAAATATTTCTATTAAGTGCTTCAATCTAAAATAAAGAAATTTAATTTTGTAATTCCAACTTCATCCAAGTTGGATGAGTGTGAACTTGAGTTTTGTGTGGTGGTTTTTTTTAACCTTTTTTAACTTTTTCTTAAATCTGGTTGTAGATACCAAGGGAACAGAAGTTAAATTCCTTGAATTTCTACTTTCCTCATTCTCTCTTTAGATTCAAACCTCTCTTTCTCTCCTGAGATAGTCAGAAAATGATACAGAGATGAGATAATAATAAAATTTCCCTTCTATTCCCATAGGTAGCCATTGTCTGACCCCAGAGAAACAGGAGTGTTCACTGTAATTCTGAGTTTTTCCAAACTTCTCTTAAACTCTGAGATATAGAGCAAAAATAAACTCTGCAACTATGGTGGCCAATTTAATTTATCTAATTTTCAGAAGTCAACTTGATAGATGGTATTTTCAATACCATTTAATTGTATAATTATGTACTTTTTTTTTGCATTTACAAGTCAATGCACTCAGTGAAAATTTGCATTTTTCTTTCCAAGATGCTTAGTTATTTTACAGGGGAACAAAATCTCATTAAATATGAATTTCATTTGAAATTATTTTACTTTTACCACTATTCCTATTAGTTATAGCTCTAAGTACACAATTTGATCATCAATACATTGAAAAATAAATTTAGCCTGACACTTTGAAAGTAATTTGTTTGTTGGATAAAATAATTGAAACTTTTCCAATATAAAAGTTATTTATTTTGCTATAAAGGTTATGAAATGCATTTTTCATTAAAAATTAAGAGAAAAAATATGACTTTAGATCTAATGGATGATGTTGGGTAGTTAGCTTGATTTTTATGAGTCTCTGATAATTTCTTTTTTTGTTTTTGCTTTTTGGGTCACACCCGGCAATACATGGGGTTACTCCTGACTTTTCACCCAGGAATTACCCGTGGTGGTGCTCAGGGGACCATATGGGATGCTGGGAATCGAGCCCGGGTCAGCTGCATGCAAGGCAGACACCCTACGTGCTGTGCTATCACTACAGTCTTTCTGTTAATTTTTTTAATGGGGATAAAATAAAATATCCCCCTCAGAAGAGAAGATAAAAATAGATCTAGCATCTGACACATAATTATATTTTATAAATGAGAGTAGAAAAAGAAATTAAATATATGATTTTAATGATGCAATAGTTAATATAAAGCCACACAGTCTCTTTCCTTCCTCTCAAGTTTCAATTTAACTTTCTATCATTATCACTCAGATGACCTCACTTACTCTAGTTATCCTTTATTTAATTATAAAATTTCTGAAAACTAGTGCCATCTGTCATAGTTTGCAGATTCTCGATTTAGCCTAATAGGTAGATGATAATCTGGTAGTTTCTAAGATGTTCCGCATTTTCATTTAGAAATGTAGGCTACATTGAGTTAAGTGGGATTCACTTTGTCCCACCTCACCTGATTTAGGCCAGAATTTATAATATAATGATTAAAACTGACTGAAAAGATGAGCTAAGTCCAATTTCCAAGAAAGAAAGCATGAGCATTCTATAAGATATTATTATTATTAAGATAATATCTTATACATAGATATTATTTTTTTTAATTTCTTCTTTGACTCAGGGAAGCAGAATCATTTGCTATCAGCAAGTATAGTCACTGTGACTGTCACTGTCATTCCATTGTTCATCTATTTGTTCGAGCGGGCACCAGTAACGTTTCTCATTGTGAGACTTGTCGTTACTGTTTTTGGCATATCCAATAAACCTCGGGTAGCTTGCCAGGCTCTGCCGTGCGGGCACAATACTCTCGGTAGCTTGCGGGGCTCTCCGAGAGGGGCGGAGGAATCGAACATGGGTTGGCCACATGAAAGGCGAATGCCCTACAGCTGTGCTGTTGCTCCAGCTTGGGCTGGCTGGGTTAACATTATCTAGTTATATTTCTCTGGGAAAGATAGACAATACACAATTGCAACTTGAAAGTCAACAAATGTTGTCTCTGTCAGAGACTCAAATGTAAGCACTTATTACCCAATCAAAATACTCAATATATAAAATTATTTACTTTTTTTCAATTACTAACATTTGAATATCAAAAATATTTGTGTATCACAACAAGAGAAAAATGAGAAACCCTTTCTTAATTGGCATTAAATATCATTCATAATAATCTGAAAAAAGATCATTCAATATAATATGTCATAGGCAGGAAAGAAAACATATAAGGGGGGGAGAAACACTGCTGTGTCATAAGAAATTAAATTTCATCTTCATTTCTAACTGATCAAATTGACAAAACTGTTTCACTTTTTGGACCTTACATTGCACATACTTATATGCAGATGACATTACCTATCTTGCACATCATCTGGCAGATTAATTGAAATGACATATGCATATGGAAATAAAACCAACTGAACCTAGCTTAGCAAGTGCTACACCTTACCTACCTTCTTGTCTTATTTCTCAGAAACAATTCAAAGAAAATTAGATTTTACAGTAATTATTTTCTTTAAAGTTTTTCTTTTCTTCAATTTCTCTAAGCTCATGACCTTACCTATAGTATAAGCAAGAATAAGAAGACAATCTGAAAAGGAAAATATTGGAATAGCTTGACTCTGAAACATTATTGTGAGAAGCCCAGAGATGAAAAAGGTAAAACAAAAAAGGTTTCCCTTATCCAAAGTTGTTTCTTCCCTTTCATTTGTTGGAGGATTTAAAATGAGGTTCTCTGGGCTAGAGAGATAGCTAAGAGGGTTAGAATGCTTGCTTTGCAAACATTGTTTCTTGGTTGAGACCAGTACCTTAAGCATTGCTGATGTGGCCCCAAAACAAACCGAATAAACACACACACACACACACACACACACACACACACACACACAATGTCCTTTAACTATAACTTGAACACTTTTCTAAACAATTTGACAGTAAAATATAGTTAATCACCAACAAACTATTTGTACCTGGCAACTGACAATGAATCCATTGTATAGTTTGTGTATTGACAGCCTGGATGCTCAAATGCTCAAAATGGGGAAAAACTTTAAAATTAAAGTCTTTACTTATCACATTTACAAAACCCAAAGTGTTTGATTACATGTTGTATTTACAAAGTCTAACGGGTATTCAATAGGAAAAGCAATTTGATGGTTGCTAACAAAATTTGAAATTCCTTCTTAGACTCAGCAATATCTTTCCTAGCAATCTGTTCTATAGAAATATTCTTCTATGGACCAAAAATAGATATGATAAAATATTGTTGGTTATAGAAAAAAGCAAAAAAGTACATGCTTTATCAACTGAATACTATTTCATATTTTGGTAAATCTATAAAATGAAATACTATTTATAATTGACTTTCTCTATTATTATACTAGTCATAAGGATATATAGCATAATATAAAATGCAAATTTTGGAATATTTTTATATTAAGAATAATACACCAACATTCAGTAGACATAGAAAAATCTCTGTAAAGAGACATGTGAAAACACAGTTTCTTCTTTTTTATCTACAACTAGTAGATCAAGTATAACTCAACAAATTTGCAAGTCCAAGAATGCCGGAGGGAAAACATTTGTGTGTCTAAGGTTTGACCACATCTCACAGAGGCAACAGAGTGGGAAGCAAAGATAATAATCCCTCTAGTGAGAGTGTTATATAGTTGTTCACACCTTTGGACCAAATAAGTGTGAAACAACTAAGTCAAAAACACATACAAGTCATAATAGATTGCCTCAAAGAAGGCAACAGAAAAAGTCCACATTAATACAGTACCTCTACTAGGTGTTCCCTTCTCTATCTCAGCTAGTAGAGAATGTTGGGAAGACCCACCTGGGTTGAAAGCTGCATGCCGAAAGTAGACTATAGACCGAACATGATGGCCACTCAATACTTCTATTGCAAACTACAACATCTAACAGGAGAGAGAACAAAAGGGAATACCCTGCTGCAAAGGCAGGGTGGGGTGGTGGCGGTTGAGATGGGTGTGGTGGGAGGGATACTGGGAACATTGGTGGAGGAGAATGGGAATTGGTGGAGGGATGTAAACAAAATGCAAACATGAAAGTTCTTAAGTGTATAAAAATAAAAAAGAAAAGAAGAGCCAGCGATGATGTGGCAGGCAAAGGAAGGAGCGGAGCCAAGATGGTTGGTCTCACTCGCAGTTTATTCCAATCTTCCCTCTATACACTCTCCTCTGGAACTCTCCTCCTGCTTCTTTCTCCCCCATCCTACTTCATTCTTTCTCTCTCTGCCTCTCTCCTGGCTCTCGGTCTCTCTCTCGATCTGTGGCTCTGGACCCCGTGGATCTGGCCCCCGTGGATCTGGCCCCCCAACCCACTCTTACAGCCTAGTTAAATCTCCACAGCCTGAGGGGATTGGGGCATACACATAGGTGTGGTCAGCAATAGGGTAAGGTTCTTTTCCCTCAGGGGATGCTTCTCCTAGGACTTAATTCTCTTTCAGCAGGAGGATCCACCCAAGGGCAGAGTCCCATGAATGTGTTTCTCTTCTCCTCAGCCAGCAAACATATAAGAATTCATAATATTAATCATTTTGTATGGACACAATAAGAGATGCATTAAAGCTTATAGAATTGCTCTCCTGGGGCCATCTCAATCTCAGACTACAGTGCTCAGGCCAGAACAGTCTTTCCTATTCCCTAGCAGGGTCCCAGTCTCATAATTACTATTGGATCATGACAGCATTTGTCTATGTCCAAGCTCTTAACTTATAGTTAAGAATTAGGCACTTTGGCCAGGCCCATCTCGATGCCAGGGTAGCACATAACTCACCACTTGCCCTGGATCCTTCCTGTCCCACGTCGGGGACCTACTTTGGGGTGCTAGGAACTGAGGGCAACTGAGGCTTAAGTGGAGAAAGCAGATGCCCGGGAGGGGATAATATTCAAGGCCAATTAAGTCCCAAGTTACAAAAACATAATATTGTCTTTTTGTGTCAATACAAAAAAGACACAGCTTTAAAGTAAATTATTCAAAAGGCATAAAGAGGAGAGGAAGGCAATGTTATAATATTCAGTGTCCTAGGAAGTTCTGACCTTACCAATTAACAGAGTTTGATTAGAGAAAGAGCAGATAAACTGGTAGAAGTGGTTACAGATAAACAAAGGAATGGGAGTGACTCGGGAGCACTTTGATGGGTGTGACTGATAAACCTAAACTCCTTGTGGCAAGGGGAGCAGGACAAACCAATGATATCCAACACTTAAGTTTGTAACGGTACCTCACAGTGATACACTAATAATTTTTTTTTCAAAAATACAGTTCCTCATTTTTCTCTCTCACTGCGTTGTTGGGGCCAGCTCAGCCAAAGAACTACGACAGGCTCTGTGACCTTTCAGCCGCCTAGGCCTCTTCCAAGAATGAGGAACTAGCTCATTCCTGGTTAACAAGGGTGAAAGGTTGCAAAATTGTTAAAGCAGAATACCCGATGATCATCAAATATTAGGTCCCTGGAATGAGGCTTGACTTCTGGAATGTAATTACCAGGAGGTAATGCAGGCCAAGAGAAAAAAAGAAAACATAGATATGTACTTTATAGAGAGTGAAGTAGTTGAGGAATGCACACATGAAAGTTTAGTGTAATGCACCCCTGCTAGGATGGAAATTGTTGAGTAAATGAAAAGTAGAAGAACTTGTTGAATTTAGTACCTGGGGTCCATGTTGAAATCCGCTGTGCCAGGTGGATACCTGGACCCCAGCTAGCTGGAGCAATAAACCTCACTGTGTTTTGCATTATCGGCTCTGTTCTCTGTCCTTGAGGGGTGGTCGACTCCAGACTCTAACAGCATCAGTCAGTATTCTAAGGAAAACAACTAGCCATATCTTAGATTCAAGGACCGTGGGAAGAGCAGTAATAGACTGTGGAATCCCCTGCTGGAACTGCTCCAGAACCATCTGGGTGATGTTACCCTGTTGATTATATATCCGGGGCTTCTCCTTGAGGCCAAAGAGCTTCAGAGACATTGGCTCAGAGACAAAGGACAGTGCCAAAGTGGGACCTTGTCCCCCATAATTTGTGACCATTGCTCCCTATCATGAGCAGTTTGGCCTGGCTCAGGTCTGTTCCTTTTGCTATTATGTTAATTGAGTTACTGGCCACCCTTTTGTCTCACCCACTGCAGTGCTTCCTTGGCTCATCAACTCCCCAGGGACATTCAGAATTCTCCTGGTGCCTGAGCCTATGTTAAACTTCTTTGTGCTACACTTCTCTTGAATTGTTTTCCAGTCTATCACAGTCCCCCCCACACTCTAGGGGTTGCTCGAGTCCTCGAGTCTGTGGAATTGGGAAGGAAGGAAGGTGGTTGGTTATTGTCTGGTCTGTCTGCAACCAGGTCCTGGTCTATGGCTGACCAGGGAATGTCTATCAGCCCAGAATGCACAGACCGACTGAGGAAACGTCACTGCATGGCAGTGACAATGAGTTTAAACAATAGACTGCCACACACTTAAATCTACCCATAACCCCTCACAGAAATAACTGCTATCTTCCTAGTCTTTCTATTCTCTCCAATGAAGCAACAGTGGAAAGTGGACATACATACTATGCCTATAAGAGTAGCAGTGACACAAAGACCCATGGAGACAAGATCAGCATCATGTAGCAACCAAAAACAAAGCCATGGTTCCATACACTAGACAAAATTTTAAAAATGGGCACAGGTATACATCATTAAACAACCTAAAGAAAAGTAACAATAGCTTTAGAGTATAAAGTCTGTAAGTATAATACCTCTTTTTCCCCCCCTTTGCTATTCAGGGGGGTGTCTATAGTCCCATTTAAATTTTAGTTGAGTTTGTGCCAAGTCCTTGAATATACCATAGGAAGTTAGGGGACTGAGCCAAACAAATTGTACCCCAATTTTACAAATACTATACTTACATTGAAACAGGTGACAATAAACTATAATATGTAAACAGGATGGAGTCAGTGACAGGTGGTGTTTAAATGATGCTTATGGACATCATTTTTTTTTTAATCTCATTGCTCATAGCAACAGAACAGAGTGAAAATCAATGAAGAAACTTCTAGACATTCTAAGCAAATAGAAGAATTTGCTAGGGGATGAGAAGCAATTATCAAGAGTGCTTACTCATAATAGGCCAGCCCACTCTAGTCCACATTTGACTGCATATATCCAATTCATACTTCTACAAACAGAAATCATCCAGTGGATCTCCCCAAACATAATCAATCATCCTGAGGCTTCCACTGCCTGCTGTGCTCCCTAGCTAGACAATGACCAGCAGACTCTGCTCTCTGCCAACTGCAGGGAGTGGGCTCTCTCACCATCATCATCTATGACCACCAGGGAACATCTATCAGCCCCAAACGCACCCGGCCCACCAGTGACCCCTGTGCTTATCCTCCTCTGAAACCCACCCTACCGTGACTATTCATGTTTAAGGTATCCTAGTGGACACAGTGACCCCAAGCTCCTGGTTGTTGTATCCATGGCCTTTCAGACTTGACTGACATGTGGCCCTAAGCATGATAATCTCAAATTCCTAGGTACTGCTCATGCCCACTCAAACCCAATGCATGGAGGCATGGAATTTAAGACTGAATCCAGTCTAAGTCACCTCCAGATGACTCAGTTTTGATGTACAAACTATTTTAGGCACCCCTGATTAAAAACTCCTGGATACAATCAAGGCCCATTTAAATGCAGGCCCCCAATAACTTTTGTCAACTGAATCAACTTTTGTGCATAATATGAGTGGTTACATTTTATTACTTTGCCAGAGATTAACAAATTTTCCCAGTACCATTTACTAAAGAGGTTTCCATTTCTCCACTTTGTTACCAACTCCTTTGTAGTGAATTAATTACACATGTGTGAGCTCTGGGCTCTTGATTCCATTTCATTGGTCTAAATACCTGATTTTATCCCAATACCAAATGGCTTTGATTACAACAGCTTTTATATTACATCTTGTAATTGGGCACATAATATCCCCTGTGTTCTTCTGCCTTAGAATTGACCAGCAATGAGAAAGGGAAAGATCTGTGATTTCATCCAAACTTTAGTACTATTAGTTTTATGTCCTGGAAATAGTACAATAAGAATTTTAATAAGGACTGAATTGAATCTGTAAAATGCTTTCAGCTGAATGGTCATTTTAAAATCGTATTCTTCTAATTCATGAACAGAAAATATTTTTCCATTTTTTTATTTATTTGGCCTCATGTTTTCAACTTCTTTTATTTTATTTATTTATTTTATTCATTTATTTATTTTCTTTGCTTTTTGGGTCACATCCAGCGATGCTCAGGAGTTGCTCCTGGTTTTGAACTCAGGAACTAGCCCTGGTGGTGCTCGAGTAACCATATGGGATGCTGGGAATCGAACCTGGGTCGGCCGCGTGCAAGGCAAAAGCCCTACCCACTGTGCTATCGCTCCAGCACCTCAACTTCTTTTAATAGGAATTTATACTTTATTCTCTCCGCGCCCCCCTCTCTCTTTCAACTGTGTAGGGGGCGCACTTTGGAGCAACATCCAGTGATGCTCATGGCCTATTTCTGGCTATGTGCTCAGAGATTACTCCTGGCAGTACTTGGGGATTGAACCCAATCTACCATGTGCAAGCCTTACCCACTAGTACTGTATTTTGATTCAATCATTTATATATAAGTTTTCAAAGTTTATATCTTTCACATCTTTTATTGATTAGTAAGCACTAGATCGATTTTTTAAATTTCTATTTTTCCACTTCACTGTAATACAAAATGCATTGTATTTTATATACTGATTTTACAGTTTGTCAAATGACTATCACTTTGTTGTTTTTAATACTATTTCTGTGAAATATTTAGAGTTGCCTACGTAAGTATCATGTCCTCTGCAAATACTGATAATTTAACTTCCTCTTTTCGACTTTGTTACCTTTCATTTTCTTCCTTCAACTAATAGCTCTGGCTAAACGGTCCAATACCATGCTGAATAATAGTTGTGAGAGTAAACATTCTTCTGTCGGTGCTAATCTTGAAGGGAAATATTTTCACTTTTCACTATTGAGTATGATAATGTCTTCTTTAATAAGCACAGACATCACTGTCTTCATCTAGAATTTCACAAAATAGTTTTCTGAACCTACAGATTTTAAGTAGTATAAGCCTTTATGGCATCAAAAGTGCACTGGTGGAGGGATGGGTGTTCAATCATGGTATGACTGAAACTCAAAATATGAAAGCTTTGTAGCTGTATCTCACAGTGATTCAATTAAAAAAAAGAAAGAAAGAAAGAAAGAAAGAAAGAAAGAAAGAAAGAAAGAAAGAAAGAAAGAAAGAAAGAAAAAAGCCCAAAAGCTTATCCTATGATCAATATTAAATACACTGCAATTGTCTTAAAAGAATAGTTATTTATAAATTCAAGTCTTTAATATGTGTGCTTTAATTTTGATTCTTTCTATAATAATGTGCTACATCACAACTTTACCATTTCTGAGGCATTGTATTGCAGAAACTTTCATTTTACTTGCCCTAATAGTTTGTTTCTTGTCTTAAAATCAAATTTTCTGTAATTGACCAAGCATGTTCTTACATGACTTTAAGAAAACCAAAATGATTCCATTAATAAATGTTATGAGTGTGCATTTACATAAGAACATTAAACACATATATATTCATGTATATAAAACCAATTCAATTCAGATATAAAATGTAAGTTATTGAGGCTAGTAATATAATAGAGATAAAATTTGGTTATAAATGCTACATAATTCAAAGTAATACTCCAAAATCTATAGTGTTATGTATGAAATCCTATCAGCAACAGTATTACAAGCTATAGTAGAAACACTTATTACAAAAAGAGAAAAGAGAAGAAAAAAAGCACCACTAATATAAGCAGACTGCTGGGCGAGAGGTAATGGGAGGTGGAAAGGGGATTCATAGAAGGAAGTGGACACTGGTGAAGAGAGTGGTGTTAAAATATTTTATGACTGAAACCCAATTGCAATAGCTTTGTAATTTCCTAATGACTAAATTTTAAAAATTAATTCTCAAAAAAATATATGGTGTAATATCTAATTACCATCCTATAATGTTTTTCAATTAAAAATATGATCAAATTGGGGGGCTGGACTGATAGCAGTGGGTAGGGCATTTGCCTTGCATGTGGCTGACCCAGGTTTGACTAGGTTTGATTCCCAGCATCCCATATGGTTTCCTGAGCACCACCAGGAGTCATTCCTGAGTGCAGAGCCAGGAGTAATCCCTGGGCATTGCCGGGTGTGACTCAAAAAGCATATATATATATATATATATATATAAAATTAAAATTTTAATTCAATTTAAATTTAAATATTAATTGAATCAAATTTAAATTTAATATAATTTAAATTTTAATTTTTAAATTTAAATTCAAAAAAGTTTCATATTGCATGCTATTATTCATGCAATAAATTTTAAGAATCACTATATACCAACTCAGAAAGCGCTCCCATATTTTTAGGAAATAAGTATAACACAAAATCACCATATGTTTTGGGGGTTTTGTTTTGTTTTTGTTTTTGAGCTGAACCAAGTGGTGCTCAGGGTTTACTCCTAACTCAGCACTCAAGAGATCTTTTCTAGTAGGCTTAGAGAACCATGTGGGTGCCGAGGATTGAACCAAGGTTGGTCATGAAAGACAAGTGCCCTACCCTCTGTACTGTCTCTCTGACCCCCACCAAAATTAGCATATTAAAAAAACTCACTTAGCTGATGATTATTATACTATAAGTAATAATTGAAAAGTTACTAATGTAACTTTCTTTCTTTTTTTTTTTTGGATCACACCCAGTGATGCACAGAGGTTACTCCTGGCTCTGCACTCAGGAATTACCCCTGGTGGTGCTCAGGGGACCATATGGGATGCTGGGAATCGAACCCGGTTCGGCCGAGGGTAAGGCAAATGCCCTACCCACTGTGCTATTGCTCCAGTCCCTGTAACCTTATTTCTAAAACATGATTTTGATTATTGTGTTTAGTATCTAATACCACATTTAAAAGTTAGACAAATTATAATTTAATAAAATGATAATAACAACCTTTTAATGACAATTTTTAGTATTACACACACTTTATAAATACAGGGGTATTACATATTTTCTGCAGAACCTTATTTCCTGAGAGGTTAAAAGCATTTTATAATAGTATTTTAGAAATAATTATTGAGTGAATTGATTAAGTCTAACTTAATCATACAATTTCACCAAAGGATGAGATTATCTTTAATTTCAATTATAACTTAAGCACATTATTATAATAACAAAACTGCTCTACATGAAGTGAATATTTGACAACTTAATATGGTAATTAGTATGCAAAACATGACATCCCTATTCAACTTCTATTTAAAAAGGAACTTTCCTTGCATTGTGGGTACATGGAAAGGAGAACGGATTAAATTTGAGGATTCATTATTTCTATGAAAAGCAGTCTGTAAGAAATTCAAACAAATGATCAACTCAATATACTCTTCCAGTTGTATTCAACAACTGTTTGTAACTGAAAACCAAATTTCCTACTTCCTTTTACATATATTTTTGAGTGCCTCAACCTAAAAACTGTTTTCTGTGCATAAACAAAATAACACCATTCTGAAAATCTGTCAACACATTCAATTTTATAAACCTGCACAAAATATTAAAATGGATATTAGAAAGGCAAATGCATTAATGATGAATTCTTAGAAAGAATCTCCTTTCTAGATAGAAAATATTTTTTGTTTAAGTAGACAAAAAAGATATACAAGATTCTAGATAATCTTTGGGGCTGGAGCAATAGCACAGCGGTTAAGGCATTTGCCTTGCATGTGGCCGATCCAGGTTCGATTCCTCCGCCCATCTCAGAGAGCCGGGCGAGCTACTGAGAGTATCCCGCCCACATGGCAGAGCCTGGCAAGCTCCCTGTGGCATATTGGATATGCCAAAACCAATAACAAATCTCACAATGGAGACATTATTGGTGCCCACTCGAGCAAATCAATGAGCAACATGAGGACAGTGCTACAGTGATACAGTGACCTCATATTTGTCTTTAAATATTTAGGGCTTGGAAACAGAATACCCCCTCACTTGTAGAGTGTCTGTCTTGCAGGCCATGAAAGGCACTGCCCACCTACTGATCCTGATCTATGCCACATTACCATCTGGGGATTTCTGATCTCACAACAAAGTGTGTTATCTCTGGCACACCACAACTGAATTTATGCAAGATCTACAATTAAAGTGTGTGATACCAGACAACTATCACAATCAAACACTAAATCCATTACAACAGTGACAACAAAAGGAAAGGGAAGGAGGACATAAATAAATAAACAAATAAATAAAAATTTTCAATTAGTTTTCACCTTTATCTTGACTTCATCTTTCAACTGGGACATTAAACTTACCTGTTAAAACACTATAAAGCAGGCAAATATAAACATAATTTTTTCTCCACTCCCAAATTGCCATAGTATCTAGTTAATATGTTCTTACTGAATTTTTAATAGTGTAATATAAGATGGAATTGTAATATAAAAATAAGAGATTAAACTTATTTTCTAAATAGTAAAAAAGAGGATTCCTCTACATCACAGAGTTGGACCATTTTCAAAAAGCAGGAAAATTTACTTTTTCAAGCTATCAACCCTCTACACTCACTTTCTGGGGTGACAAAAATCAAAGGTACTTCACTCTAGTTTGCACCAGACTGATAATAAAACAGCATGAGTACAAGACACAAAAAAATTTCCTACTTTTGTGACAGTTTACCTTTCACTTGTTCTAAGTTTATATTTTCTTATATTTATCTCTGTAACTAAATAATTAACATTTGTATATTCAATTAATCCCTGCACAAACAAATTATGTTAAAAGTTCAATATGCTACATGGAGATCTGCTTGCTGCTCAACCATCCCAGGTTTGGCTTGTGTCGGGCTGATATCACTGGACTGATTTCATAACAGGAGGCAAAACCACCCCGCTCCTGGATTCCTAGCAGCCTCCACACCTGATCTGCACCATATTAAGGGCCCACACAACAGCTCAGGTCCTGGAGTACATAGCTGTTTATGCAACCACATGACAGATATACTCCTCAACAAATTACATGCTGCTCACAGCTATTCTTCTGTGAGGACAGGCAGAAAATACTGACAGCAAACTCCAGTTTAATCCCTCCGTAATCTTCCAGGAGGTCAAGTACAAAGATTCACCTGCAGCACAGCAAGAATACTAGAAAATCAGTGGGGAAAACACATAAAAGCCCAGAAAAATCAATGAGTATAAACAATATCACCAAAGACATAAGCATCAACAATAAATCTTTAGTGTCTTTAGGGACATTATGATGAGTTCAACGAGTTAAAAGAAACTATAGTACAGGTAGTCAGCTGAGCACAAGAAATTATGAGACTTGATGTCAAACAAAAACTACTACAGTCAGAAATGATGAACATGATAGGTGATATAAAAATTCAACATAAGGGGCTGGAGCAATAGCACAGCAGAGAGGGTTTTTGCCTTGCACGTGGCTGACCTAGGTTCCATTCTCAGCATCCCATATGGTCCCTAGAACTCTGCCAGGAGTGATTCCTGAATGCAGAGCCAGGAGTAACCCCTGTGCATCTCCGGGTGTGACCCAAAAAGAAAAAAAATTTCAACATAAGCTCTGAACGGCAGAATAACAGAAGCTAAGCAAAATATCTAGGAACTCCATTATGAGGAGGAGGAAACCATTAGGAAACAGAGAAGGTGAAAATTAGTCTGAAAAAAAGTGAAAAGCATATCAGAAAACTGTAGGATGGGTTCAAGAGGAAAAATATAAGATTCATCAGAGATCCTGAAGAACAGATTGCAAATGTGATGAAGAAACAATAGTTAAAGAAATCATCAATAAGAACAGAGCTGAGAGTTAGAGGCGCTAAGATCAAGTGGCCCAGAGTCCCAGTGAAAAGAGACCCAACTAGGAAAATTCCAAGATACATAATAATCAAGATGACAAAAATTTAAAGACAGAGACAGAATATTAAGTAATACTAAGCAGTAAAAAAGTAACTTATTTACAAAGGAAAGCCCATTATATGTATAGGAGATGCATCAAATTAGACTCTACAAGCCAGAAAACTATAGAATATATAGTAACCAAAGCTCAATGAAATGAACACCTTACCAAGAATACTCCATCCAGTAAGATGATCATTCAGATTTAAAGGAACCATATAGAGCTTCATGAAGAGGCAACCGCTTGGGGAAATCATAGCCTTGAAACTAACTTTTGCAGGAAGTGTTAAAAGAGCTCCTTTAAGGGACAGGAGAAACTTCCCATCATGTGACATGAGTATGACACTCACTAATGGTGTGTATGGTTGTCCTCTACTAGATAAGAAAGGTTAAATATATATAGCAATTGTTACAAATTGACTTTTATTGATTTATTTTTCTGATAATTTTATTCACCACTCCTTTAAATTTTATTGAACCCAGTAATATGAAATAAGGTGGGATAGAATGGGAATGTGAGGGAACCTGGGGATATTGGTAGACAAAAGAGGACATTGGTGGTGGGATTGTTGTTGGAACATTGTGTGCCTGAAACAACTCTATTATGAACATTGTAAATTACAGTGTCTTAATAAACATTCCTGAAAAAATAATAAATGCTACATAGAAACATACAGAGATTACAAAGTCTCTTGCCCACATGCCTGGCTGTCTTCCCAGGGACCCCTCAGAGGGGATGGGCTCCAGCTTCCCTCCCCACCCTGAGCAGAGCTCCTGGAGGCCAAAGACCACCGGAACCTAGCCACAGCCATGCTTGAGGCCCCTCTCGACACGTTCAGACAGACCTCACACACAGAGGTACCGGCAGTGGAACCCAGGTGTGTGTAATCCCATCAATGGCCAACATCCAGAGACTTAAAAGCAAGCTCCCAGATATATCTTATAACCTACTTCTCCCTCTGGGAGAAAGTAGCAAGCTACTGAGATCTGTACCACATGGGACAGCCTTGCAAGCTTCCCATGGTGTATTCATATGCTAAAGTCAGTAACAAGCTGGATCTCATTCCAATGACCCTGAAAGAGCCTCCAATGTGGCATCGTTGGGAAAACTGAGAAGAGAGAGTTTTCTAAAGTCTCAGGAATAGGACAAATGGAGAGGTTACTGAGCCCGCTCGAGAAATTGACGAACAATGAGATTTTGTGATTTTGACATAGAAACATACATTCTAAATTTCATGAATAAAGTATATTTGTAACACATCTTTAGAAATAGTTTCATGGCTCACCATGCACTGTTGAATCATATCACCATGGAAATTTTGTAAGATGAAGGAGGTTTGAAATTTGATTTAGAAAATTAATATTTTAAACCAATAAGATATGTATATACAAATAATTTTTCGTTCTGACTATTGAGTAATTTTTATATTTAAATGAGTTTGCATTTATGTCTCTTATCATATGAAGCTTTCAACACTTTTCAAGAAAATGAGCTTATAATTGTCATTATCTCACTTGTCTAGTATTAGATCGCTTTGTCTAGGCAGAAGAGGATTTATTTATTTGTGGTTGGGTTGATAGAACTATATTGAAAGCACCAGCATTTACAATCTTAATGAAAGGAGTTAGAAGTAAATCTGCTTATCAGATATCAGTATTCACTGAATATGTAACAACCGATATTTCAAATTGTGTTCTTTTATGCACTAAATGACTGTAAAATATGTAACATAGATAAAGACTGAATGAGTGTGTTGGGAAAAGCATGCTAATAGAGAAGGCAAAACAATTAATTAGCTGCAAAAATGTATAATGTCTATTTATAAACTCTGACCCATGTTGGTCACCATAAATACATATAGCTGCTATAAGCAATATAATGATGAATGAAAGGTATTTAATCTCAAAGTCAAAAGTTTAAAGATGAAAACAAAGGAGAAGGAAACATAAATATTTAAAAGTAGTTAATTTTAAAAGCTACAAAATATATTTGTGGTAAAGGAACACCAAGAGTTACTGGGGGGGGGGGGGGGGCAAGGCGCTTGCCTGCAGCATTACCACAATACTTCCCCAAGCCTGCTAAATCCACACGAGAATATCAGCAACTGGTGGGGCATCATGAAGCTCAGGAGGGACAGAAGATCTGAGCTAAAATGCTGAGCCTAATCCCTGCCTGAAGAAGCAGGGAAAGAACTGGCCTACAACACTGCCACTCTACTTCCCCAGCTGTGTTAAATCCCAGGATAATACTGGGGATCAGTGGATCAGATGCACAACCAAGACAACAAGGCAGTCTGGAGCTCAAGAGGTGCAACAAGCCTCTCAAAGCAAAAAGAGCACTGTTTGAGAAAGTAAGAAGAGCACTGGTTGGACCTCACAGAGTAAGATGAGCACCGTTTGTGCTACCCAGAAATGCATGGCCACTAATGTGGCTATGTGATACTTCACTCACACCACAACAAACACAGAGGACAATTGGAATCTGTAAATAAACTCACTGTTCTATAAATGGGCACAACGGGGAAGCAGTACAGAAATCCACCACACTAAATGAGTGAGGATGGTAGTCCTCAACAAGTAATAACCAGTTGTATAACCCTCCTGATAAGAACTTTGGAGAGGAAATGTTGAGGATGCTTTAGGTGTTCAAATAAATAATGGAACAAAAAGCCAATTCAACACAAAAGGAGAGAAGAGCAGAAATGAGATACTATAAGCAAAATTAACAGAACTAGAGAATGTGGCAAATGAAATAATAAAAAACAAAAACCACTGGAAGGCCTTAGCAGAAAAGAAACAGCAGCTGAAGACAGAATTAGTGAGCTCCAAGATGAGGTGCAGAAAACCTCCACTCATTGGCAGAAGATGGAAAAAAGCCTCAAAATAAATGAAGAGCAACAAGAGAATTCTGGAATAAATTCAAGAGAAGCAAAAAGGATAAGTTTCGATATACCTAAGGAAATAATTCCAAAGACAAAATTTTGGTCAAAAAAATCATCACTGATAAGTTTCCAAAGATGAAAAGTGCATGAAACCAGATTCAAAAGACCTGAAGGGTAGCAGCTAAAAGAGACCCAAATTTTGAAAAACTTTAAGACACATCCTAATTAGAATGACAAAAGTCATAGACAAAAATAAAATTCTGGAAGCAGCAAGATAATGAAGAAAAACACACAAAAAGAAGTGTCCTTAAGATTTACAAGAGTTTAGCAAATGAGACCCCATGGGCTTAAAGACAATGATGGGACATCATGAAAGAAAAGAAGGAAAGAAAAAAAGAAAGAAAGAAAGAAAGAAAGAAAGAAAGAAAGAAAGAAAGAAAGAAAGAAAGAAAGAAAGAAAGAAAGAAAGAAAGGGAGAAAGAAAGGGAGAAAGAGAGAAAAAAGAGAATGAAAGAGAGAAAGAAAGAGAATGAAAGAAAGAGAGAAAGAGAAAGAGAAAAAGAAAGAAAGAAAGAAAGAAAGAAAGAAAGAAAGAAAGAAAGAAAGAAAGAAAGAAAGAAAGAAAGAAAGAAAGAAAGAAAGAAAGAAAGAAAGGAAAGAAAGAAAGAAAGAAAGAAAGAAAGAAAGAAAGAAAGAAAGAAAGAAAGAAAGAAAGAAAGAAAGAAAGAAAGAAAGAAAGAAAGGGAGAGAGAAAGAGAGAGAAAGAGAGAGGGAGAGAGAAAGAGAGAGAGGGAAGGAAGGAAAGAAGGAAGGAAAGAAGGAAGGAAGGAAGGAAGGAAGGAAGGAAGGAAGGAAGGAAGGAAGGAAGGAAGGAAGGAAGGAAGGAAGGAAGGAAGGAAGGAAGGAAGGAAATGAGAAATGAAATGTTGACCTCACCAAGAATACTTTACCCACCACTTTAACTTGGATTTGAAGGAATTATACACAAGCTCAAAGACAAACAACAGCTAAGAAACTCAGAATTGACACCAATTCTACAAGAAGTGAAGAGGTTACTTTAAGACAAGAGAAATCTCACAAACACACGAAATTTTTATAGAAAGATAGCACAAAACTTCTTGTTAATAATCTCACTCAATGTTAGCAGTCTAAATGCACCAATTACAAGACAGAGAGTGGCAGGATGAACTAGGAAATTGAATTCAACCTTCTGCTGCCTACAAGAAACACATTTGGACAGTAAGGGCAAAGATAGACTCAAAGTCAAAGGTTGAAAGAAAATATTTCAAAGAAAAAACTTGCACAAAAAGACCAGGGAAACTATACTTGTACTAAGTAACATCGACTTCAGGTTTTAAAAAAAAATGTGAGACAGAGAGGGTCATTACTTATCAAGAGATATGTACATCAGGAAGAACTCACACTCCCAAACATATATGTACCTAATGAGGGACTTAAAGCAATTGTTAATATGTTTGAAGGCAGACATTGATAGCAACACAATAATAACTGGAGACTTCAAAACTGCTCTGTAACAATGTTCTACATCACTAATCATCAGGGAGATGCAAATCAAAACAACAGTGGATATTATCTCATACCACAAAGACTGGCATACATCAAAAAGAACTAGAACAACCAGTGCTGGTGCGTATGTGGGGAGAAAGGAACTATTTCAGTGTTGGTGGGAATGTCGACTTGTCCAGCTTTTTTGGAAAACATATGGGCATTCATTCAAAAGCTAGAAGTTGAGCTACCATATGACCCAGAAATACCACTTCTGGGAATATATCAAGGGTGCACAAATGCACAATAGAAATGACATCTGCACCTGAATGTCATTGTAGCACTGTTCACAATAGCTAGAATCTGGAAACAATCTGAGTGCCCAAGAACAGATAACTAGTAAAGAAACTTTGGTACATCTACACTAATGGAATACTATGCAGCTGTTAGGAAAGATGAAGTCATGGAATTTACTTATAAGTGGATAGTCATGGAGAGTATCATGCTAAGTGAAATAAGTGAAAAAGAGAGAGATAGACATAGAACGACTGCACACATTTGTGGAATATAAAATAACATGAGACTGACACCAAAGGACAGTAGACACAAGGACCAGAAATATTGCTCTATAGTTGGAAGCCTGCCTCAAGAGCTGTGGGAGAAGGCAGCTGGAATAGAGAAGGGATCACTAAGGCAGTGATGGTTGAACGAAACATTCAGGATGGAGATGTGTGCTGAAAATAGATAAAGGACCAAATGTGATAGCCTCTCAGTATCTATATTGCAAAGCATAAAGCCCCCAAATAGAAAGAGACTATAGGGGAAACTGTCTGCCCTAGATGTAGGGAAGAGTTGGGAAGGAGGGGGGATACTGGGTACATTGGTGGTGGAAATTGTGCACTGGTGGAGGGATGGGTGTTCAACCACTGTATGACTGAAGCTCAAAAATGAAAGCTTCGTAACTGTATCTCACGGTGATTCAATTAAAAAAATTAAAAGAAAAAAACTACTCTGTAACTTCTTAATAGATCAACCATACTAAAACTCAGCAAATAAATACTAACTTTGGAAGAAGAAATGGAAGAAAGGGAATTATTAAATATACATAGGACTTTAATCCCCTGAAAGCAGAATTCACATTCCTCTCTTGTACCTGAGATATTCTCCATAATAGACTACATGCCAGGCCACAAATAAAAACTCCTCCAGGATGTCAAAAAAATAGTAATACCAACTATCTTCTCAGACCATGATGCACTGAAAGTAGAGATTAATCACAAAAAAAGGAAAACTAATTCAAATATCTGGAAATTAAACATACTATTGAACAACCACTGGGTCAAAGAGGAGATCAAAATGGAAATAAAAAGATTACTGGAAACAAACAAACAAAAAATAAGGACACAAGCTATGAGAACTTATGAGACACAACAAAAGCAACGTTAAGAGGAAAGTTTATAGCTGTGCAACTAGGCCTGCCTACATAAATACCTAATTGCACAACTTAAGAAACTGGAAAATAACCAACAAAAGGAGGCCAAAGCAGGCGGGAGGAAAGAAATAATAAAACTTAGAGCAGAAATTAATGAATTCATGAGGCTGGAGAGATAGGACAGCAGATAGTATTTGCATGCAGTCTAGCGACATTCAATCCCTGGCATCCCTATGTCTCTTGATCACCTCCAGGAGTAATTCCAGAGTGCAGAGCCAGAAGTAACCCATGAACATCACCAGGTGTGGTCCACATGCAAAAAAGAAGGAAGGCAGGAAGGAAGGCAGGAAGGAAGGAAGGCAGGAAGGAAGGAAGGAAGGAAGGAAGGAAGGAAGGAAGGAAGGAAGGAAGGAAGGAAGGAAGGAAGGAAGGGAGGAAGGGAGGAAGGAAGAAAGGGAGGAAGGAAGGGAGGAAGGAAGGGAGGAAGGAAGGAAGGAAGGAAGGAAGGAAGGAAGGAAGGAAGGAAGGAAGGAAGGAAGGAAGGAAGGAAGGAAGGAAGGAAGGAAGGAAGGAAGGAGGGAGGGAAGGATAAAAAATGAAATCAAGAGCTGGTTTTTTAAAAATAAAAAAGATCGATTAACCACTAGAAAAACTAACAAAGAAAGAGAGATATTAACCAAACTATTAACCAAATCAGAAACAAAAGGGACAATGTCACAACAGATTCCACAGAAATTCAAAGGATTATTAAGGATTACTTTGAAAAATCTTCATGCCATAAAACGAGAGAATCTAGAAGAAATGGATAAATTCTTGAACTCCTATAATCTCCCTAGGCAGAACCAAGGATTATCAAGGATTACTTTGAAAATCTTTGTGCCATAAAATGAGAGAATGTAGAAGAAATGGACAAATTCTTGGACTCCTATAACCTCCCTAGGCAGAACCAAGAAGATTAAAAAAGAAACAAATCTAAACAATACTGTCAGAACAGTCTCTACGAAGAAAGCTGAAATGATAATCAAACTGTGTCCTCAAAATAAATGTCCATGCTCAGATAATTCACTAGTGAGTACCTTTACCCTTTTAAAGAACTTCTGCCGATCATTTTCAGATCTTTTTACCCTAGGATATTAAAGAAGCAGAAACACTCCCAAATAATTTCTAGGAAGCAAATATTATCCTGAAATAAAGGAGGGCAGAGAGAGTACACACACACACACACACAAACACACACACCACACACACACATACACACACACAAAGAAAAATTACAGCTGGATTTCCCTCATGAACAAAGATGCAAAAAACCTCAACAAAGTACTAGCAAATCAAGTCCAACAACACATCAAGAAGATCATACATCAAGATCAAGTGGGATTCATTTTAGGGATGTGAAATGATTTAACATATGTAAGTCAATCAGGATAATACACAATACCTATACAAGAAGTAAAAAAAAATCAAATGACCATAACAATAGATGCAGAGAAAGTATGAGACAAGATTCAGAACCCATTTAAGATAAAATTCTCAATAAAATGGGAATTTGAGGCACTTTCCTCAACATAGTCAAGTCATCTGCTCCAAGCCCTCAGCAAACATTATACCCCATGGTAAAAAAAAAAAAAAAAAAATGAAAGCCTTCCCTCTAAAATAAGGCACATAACAAGTTTGCCCACACTCACGACTTTTATTCAATATAGTCTTGGAAGTACCTGCCATTGCCATTAGGCAAGAAAAAAATATTAAGAACATCCAGAAAGAAATGAAGAAGTCAAGCTTTCACTATTTTCAGATGACATAATATTTTATTTACAAAATCCCTAAGACTCTATAAAAATCTCCTAGAAACAATATATTTATGTAGTAAAGTGGCGGTCTACAAAATTAACATGCAGGCAGTCTACAAAATTAACATTCAGAAGTCCATGGTTTTTCTATATGTAAATAATAAGAGAGAGAGAGAACAGACAGATTTAAAAATGTTCTTACTTGTGGTTGTCACTGGTGTGTTTCTTACAGCTCATTTGTCTGCTGGCCTGCTCTTCCAGCTGCATTGCCACGTGCAAAGCCTTGATGATATCTTGTAGGGACAATATATGCCTAGCTTGCTAGTCCAGGTTGACTCTGGTTTGTTCACTAAGGCCTCCATGTCATAGTCAGGTGGCTCAGTCATCTCAAATTGCTCAACCCAGCTGGATTATTTCCTTGAGCTCTTCCATGTTCCTCTCCTCCAGCTCTCTGATCTGAATTTATGGCTTCATTAAAGCTGGGCATCTGGGAAGAAAGTTTTTTTTTTTTTAATTGAATCACCATTAGATATAGAGTTACAAAGCTAATTATGGCTGGTTTCAGTCATACAATGTTCCAACATTCATCCCTCCATCAGTGTACATTTCCCACCACCACTATCCCCAATTTCCCTGCCACTACCCTCCCCTCTCACCCAGCCTGTCTCTGTCTCTCCCCACCACCTTGGGGCATTATGTTTTGCAATACAGGTACTAAAGAGGTTATCCTGTTGGTTCCTTTACCTATTTTGAGCACACAGTTCTTATCCAGAGCAATCATTTCCAACTTCAGTGGCTGGGTAATGTGGATGGATGAAGAGTCCCTAGTACAGTGTGGGCTCTGTTTCATATTCCACACCAGGCCTGGAAACTAGAATGTCTTATACTTTAAAAAATATTTAGAAGACCTGTCCCTTCCTTATGTTTTGTGAGATCCGAGAGGATCACTGCTGTTTTCTCTTTTTTTAATGTATCTGTAGATTATGTCTAACAATTAGGAAAAAAATGAGAAAAAAATTCCATTCACAATTGTCCTTAAAAAACACCAAGTGTTTAGAAGTTGGCTAAAAGAGTAAAATACTATACAAAGAAAACTACAAAACACTACTTAGAGAAATAAAACAGGACATGAGAACATATTCCTTGCTCATGGATTTGTGGAACTAATATTGATACTAATAATTTATATTGATACTAATAACTAGTATCAACATGGCAGTACTCCCAAAAACATTATACAAATTTAATGTAATCCCAAATGTATACCCATGATATTTCTCAAAGAAATACATCAAACTATCCTGGAATTCTTCTGCAATAATTAGCATCCCCTGCCTTGAATAGTTACAGCAATCTTCGGAAAAATAAAATAGGAGGCACCATTTTCCCCAATTTCAAACTGTACTACAAAGCAGTAATAATTAAAATAGTATGGTACTGGAATCAAGATGGTCTCTCATATCATTGAACTAGAATAGAGACAGACTTTCAGGTGTATGGTCAGTTAATATTTGATAAATGTGCAAAAACTATGAAGTGGGGCAAGGAAATCCTCTTCAATAAGTGGTGTTTGGAAAACTGGTTAGACACATCCCCAAAAATGAACTCCGACCTCTCTCTAATTTCATGCACAAAAGTCAAATCAGAGTGGATTAAAAACCTCAAAATCATACCTGAATGCATGAGGTACATAGAGGAAAACATGATAATAACTCTTTATGACATTGAGCTTAAAGATGCAATATCATTGGCCAAGCAAGAGGAAGCAAATGTAAACAAATGGGACTACTTTAAATTAAGAATTTAAACCATGCACCTCAAAAAAAAAAATTGACCAGAATACAAAGAGAGCATATAGACTGGGAGAAATTATTTATCCACAAATCACCTGATAGTTAATATCCAAGAAATATAAAGCACTGATAAAACTTTAGAAGAAAAAGTCATCCAACACTATCAAAAAATGGATAGAAGAGATGAATGAAAACTTCATCAAAGAAATACAAATATGCAAAAGGCATATGGAAACTTGCTCTATATAACTAATTATCAAGGAAATGAAAATAAAAATGATGATGAGACATCGCTCCACCAGAGAAGCTAGCACTCAACAAAAACAACAGCAACCATGTTGGTGCAGATGCAGAGAAAAAGGAATCTTCATTCCCTGCTGATGGGAATGTTCACTATCCCATCCTTTTTGGAAGATAATATGGGCATTCCTAAAATAACTAGAAATTGAGCTTCCTTGTGACTCTGCATTTCCACTCCTGGGAAAATACCCCAAGAGCCCAAAACACAATGCAAAACAGACCTCTGCATTTCTATGTTCACTGCATTACTATGAACAATAGCCCAAATCTTGAAACAACCCCACGTCCAAGAACAGACCACTGGAAAAAGAAAGTATGGTACATCTACACAATGAAATACTACTCAGCTGTAAAGAAAGATGAAATTATGAAATTTCATAAATGGATGTGGAGAGTATCATGCTGAATGAAGTGAATTAGAGAGACAGACACAGAAAGATCTCTCATATGCAGGGTTCAAAGAAATACTGTAGGGGAATAATTAATACCCAAAGACAACAGAAATGAAGAGCAGGAGAACCAGTTGTTAGCAGGAATCTTGCCATAGAGGCCAGCGTAAGAGAAATTAGAGTTAGAAATATGGTAAGGAAGCGACGCAGTCAAATGTCTCTAGAATTCAATAAATGCCATCCTCATGACTGATAGTATCAAAATTAGAGAGAGTTCAAAATATTTAATTCTTTATCTCTCAGGATTGAGTTTACCTCTTTGCCCACAAAAACTAAACTATAATTTAAAAAAAGTGATAACATATAATGACATAAATAAGTATAGAGCAGAATACTTTGCAAAAGAGCTCAATCAAGTAAATTTAGTAAAAGAAGATCACACAGTTTTTAAACAAGAGAATGAGCTGTGAAGGCGATGATGCATTTTTAAACAAATAGTACATAAACCCTCCTATATTATCGGTGGTAATGAAGCACTGAATAATATCATCAGATTCATTTTTGAAAATTCTCAAGCACAGCAGTCTTTCTAGCTAAAACTGTGAGAGAAAATTTTCTATCTGTTTTGTATTTTTTTCACCCCTGAAATCAATTTTAAGCAGCTGCATCTAACTTCAGTTTGAATTTTGTGATGTGTTTTTGATAGTAGCTTCCCCCAGTAGTGCTGTGAGGCTGGGAAGGAGGTTAGGGTCCACTTCCACAGTGCTTGGTCCAGAAACTCTTAGCCCTGTTGTGGGATCTAATGTATCCCATCACTTTGAGCTCCATCTTTTTTTTAAGCTATCTTTTCAGTCCCTGTGGTAATTTGGTTTTGAAGACTTTCTTGTGAACTAGTTTCTGTATTAATGTCTGGGATAACTAATTTATTTAATTTTCTTACTTTACTGAAACTGAGAAACTGAGAACTTTTCAACTTAACTATTGGATCTAAGGAACCCCAACTTCAGTGGATCTGGCCACCGGCTTCTCAAAGGCAGAAGGGACAAAGAGATTATTATCTTAAGAGTAGGACCATGTATTTGAGACAAAATCAGCCAGGTATTCCATATTTAGCTATTCAGCTACTAATAGGATGCCCATGTCATTCATATCACAACACTTTAGAGGATAAAGGCAATACCAAATGATACATTATGTAAGAGAGGATTGCATAAAAGAAGATGTACCCAAAAAAACTAAGAGTATATAGTCATTTTAGTTATAAAAGAATCTAAAAACCACACCAATGATTCAAAGAAAAAGTTCCTACAAAAGGTATCTCACTACCATTGATAAGGAAATCAAATGTGTCTTTACACTGATTTTTATATAATCTTGGAATAAAAACTTCCTCTGTGTTTTTGGTTTTCATATGTTTTAAAGTGCTAGACATATGATTTCTCAAGGGTTAGGGATTAAAGTAAAAGAAATACAATGAATTCAAGAAATGTAATTCAGATCAATTGATACACAAAAAATTTCATTTTTTTGACACATGAATTCAACCACAGATTATATATAATAAAATGTTTTTGCAACAACATAATATATTTTATATATAATGTATAGTCATAGATCATATTACAAAAATGTTTTGTATAAGCATAAACATATCCCACATAAACACATTTTATTTAATACAATTAAAATAAATTAAAATTTTATTTGGAAATTGTAAGCCATTGAGCCAGAGAGATATTATAGGAGGTAAGGTATTTGCTTATCTCACACATGGTACATCCCAGTTCTAATTTCTGGCACATGTTCCCAAGAGTAGTTCAAGGGATCACTCCTGAGCAGAGTCAGGAATAGCTCCCAGCTACCACTGTGTATGGCCCAAAAACCATAAAAGAAAGAAAACAAAGTTAGGAAGCATTACTTAAAGTGGATGATGCTTCTGATTTTTTTTCATGATTCAAATTACTTATTGACTGTGTCTACCAGTAAGAAAAACAAATCAAAACGTTTCTGGTAAGCCAGATGTTGAAATAATGAAAAATGATGATCCCAGTGATAATTCTGAAAGTTCCAATAATAAGGCAAATTGGCTTCTCATAAAGTTTCCGGCCTTTGCAACTGATTCATAATATGAAATAGACTGTTTCTGTTTTCTTTTGATATTCAACTAAATCTTAAAACTAAAAAGAGACACTTAAAGTTCTAATTGTCTGGTTTTCAGCTTTCTTTCCCCTAAAGTAATGGTCCTAATTAGCAACACTTAATGTTCCTCAAGATAAGCTACAGATATCATTGCATAATTCAAGATAAATGGGAGGAATAACTTTATCTTATTTCTTCCCTCCAGGAATATAATTTTGTTGTCAAATTGACATATCATTTCCTCCAACCTGACAATCAGACAGGTTTTATTTCTTATATTTATAACTTATTTATGCATCACCATTGATGTAACTAATTTTCTTTCTTCTCTAAACAACTATAGTGAGAACACATTTCACCATTTAAGTAAATGGTGGTCGTTTAAGTAAAACCAAATAACATGCAATCAACAAATTCATATCAAGGAAATGTTGAGTGTTCCATAATATGCTCCTATAACCTTATGTTCAGACTCTGCCATTCCCTTAGTAACTCAAATTTGAAGACTGTTGGATGTATTGTTAATGATTCTATATACTTTTCCTTTCATATTTTCTTTATATATTCCATGTGACTTGAAATCTATTTGAGATAATATTAAAATGTATTTTTTGCTGTCATTTCTTCATCACTGAAATTCCTTGTTCTAAATAACTTATCAGAAAGGTCTTGTGAATGTAAGGATCTTGTCCTCAATATTGATAGACAATGACAGGCCCAAGACAGATACTTGCTCAAACGTGTGTTCCATTTGTGTTCTGGCTTACCAACATACTCTATTGTTAGAGATAACTGAAGAAATATTTCTTTGACTTGTATCTGATTTAATAAGAGAAAGAAGAAACTTTCAATATAGAATAGGGGAGAGTATGGGTTTATGGATTTAAGGATTTTTATCCATACCATGATAATCTTTTTCTACATTTCTAGAGGTCACAGAAGGTAGACACTGATTAAGAGTTCTTCTTGCTCAGGCCGAAGCCATAGGACAGCTGGTAGGGCATTTGCCTTGCACGTGACCAACCTGGGTTCAATCCCCAGCATCAATATGTTCCCTCATGCACTTCCAGGAGTGATTCTTGAGTATAGAGCCAGGAGTAACCCCTGAGCATCACCAGGTGCAAGCCCTCCCCCTAAAAGAAGAAGAGTAAAGAGTACACCTTGTAAAAAACTAAGGCAAGCCGAGGGGCACGTGCACTTACGGGCTCTCCAGGCAGCTCTGTCTCACCACCCGTGTTTGGTGCTCTGGAACCACTGTGTGTGGACTGGATCAGGACGGCCGGTGGTCAAGGACAGGTGAAGGAAGAACGAGGACCAAGCTGGTTGCTGATTAGTTACTGTTTATTCAATCTTCCATCTTTCTCATCTCCCGCACTCCCAGCTCCGGCCTCTCTCTGCATCAACTCCAGTCTCTCTCCTTCTCTAGTCTCTCCTCCTACTTGTCTTTCCCACCTTGCCCTCTAAGCTACACCCAGCCAGGTAGCAAAATCAACATAAGAAAGCCCTTCCTGAGGGCAGAACATTCCAAAGCCCTTCGTGACTCTTAAGGTTTTTTTCTTTTCCTTAGTCCAAACACTTATTAACATCTTAATACTAGTTATTTTTGTATGGACATAGCAAGAGATACAAAGGAGTGGGAGCACTGTAATGGGAGTAACCCAATAAACCTAAACTACCTGAGACTATGTTATCCTACACACCTTGCTCATTTAAAATATAAGACAAAGAGCCAGGAGAACAGATTATTTTCTGTCAATTGTTCATTCTTTCTACAGGGGCTATACAGGGCATTTAATAATTTTAATGAGGCATTATTTATGCAAGGCTGTGAAAAATCTTAAGCACATGTATTATGGTATTATGCCTTCTACTTAACAGAGACTAACTCAGTATACAGTTAAGAGTTAACAAATACATGATAGTATTTGTTGGGGAGAACATATTGGGTATGTAGGGAGTGAAAATGACAAATATAAATCTTAAGTCAAATATTGAAAAACACAGAAAGCATCTGGGCATGTAAAAATTATGGAGTATAAATTTCAAAAAAACATTAAATATCAAATAATAGTATGAAAAAATGGGCAAACTACTTTGAAAATGTTCTATTTAAAGGGAGACACTGAATAAAAGTCATATGAGAATATGTGGACACAATTTCCAGGAAAAAATAACACTATTCTGCTCCAGAAGTAAAAATGGGCATACATAAAAGCTAAAATGAAGGCACTTAATCTTGCACATAGTGGGAGAGTGAAAAGGACAGAATTGAAGCAGTTTGTCAGAGAGCTGTTACTCAAGGTCTTTAGGTACCCAAAGGTGGCAAGATTATTCCTCTCAGTACAACAGGGAACCATGGAAGACTTTTAAGAAAGCAGTAATACTCGATATGGTTTCCTTTTCAAAAGACCACTTTAGATTGCTATTTGCAAAAGAGAATAGGAAAACATAAAGGCTATTTCTTATGAGAGGAGACAGTTACCTAGTGCTTCAGTGTGGCAGACAGAAAAAAAACTTCTAGTACCAAAATAGAGTCTAGAAAGATTGGCTTCTCATCTGAATAATATAGACAATTGTGCTGATTCTGCTATGTGCAATACATTATATGTGTCTGACGAGAGACAGAGAGATCAGAGTTCAATTTTAAATACTTATGTATGATGTGCTTTGACATCAAATGAAGTTGCCATAGACTAAGCTGAACTCATATATGGAAATCTTGATATGACCTCAAATTTAGGGCACATTATCAAGCAAGACCGGGAACAGATGAGTAGATTAAGAACTAAGTTACATCTACACAATGGAACAGTACACAGAAATTAGGAAAAATGAAGTCATGAAATTTTCTTATACATGAAAGAACATGGAGAATATCATGCTGAGAGAAATGAGTCAGAGGGAGAGAGACAAATATAGAATGATTGCATTGATTTATGGGCTATAAAAAGAAGCATAGTATGAAACTAATAGCCAAGGACAGTAGGAAGGAGGGCCAGAAGGGCTAGTCCTTGGTTGGAAACTTGCTACAAGTGCAGGGCAGTTTGAACAGAGATGACTCCACTATGACCATGGTAGTTAGAAATGATCACTCTGGACAAGATTTGAGGGCTGAAAGGAGGTAAAGCAATATACATTATCACCTTTCAGTACTTGTACAGCAGATCATAATGTCCATAAAAGGAGAGAGACAGACAGACAGACAGACAGACAGACAGACAGACAGAGAAGAGAGAGGAAAAGTCATCTGACATAGAGGCAAGCTGAGGTGGTGGTGGCAGGAAGGAAACTGGGGATATTAGTGGTGGAAAATGTAGAATTGAAACTGAAACATAAACTACTTTGTAATTGTGTATCTCATGGTGATTGAATTGAAAGAAAATAAAGAAATGGGGGTGGGGGTGGGGAGAGTGAGGGGCTGGTAGTAGAAGATACTACAGTAAGGGATACACTTGCCTTGTACACAGGTAACACCAGTTTGATGCCTGGAATCCCATGAGGTCCCCCAAGCAACTCCAGGAATGATCTCTGAACACAGATTCAGGAGTCAGCCCTTCTAAACAACAAGTTTGCCCTTTCACCCTCCCCCTATACACAATTTTTTTCAAAAGGGAAGTGGAGATTAACTAGATTCACCAGAAATAGCATATATAGGATATATAGCTACTAAAAATGAGCACCAAGAAGCACTGTAGCACATTGTTCATCAATTTGCTCAAGCGGGCACCAGTAATGTCTCCATTGTGAGACTTGTTACTGTTTTTGGCATATCAAATAGCCACGGGGAGCTTGCCAGGCTCTGCCTTGTAGGTGGGATACTCTTGGTAGCTTGTCAGGCTCTCCGACAGAGATGGAATCAAACCCGAGTCGGCCACGTGCAAGGCAAATGCCCTACTTGCTGTGCTATCGCCCCAGTTCGAGCACCAAGAAGCTGAATAAAAATAATTTTAACAATTGAATATTAGGTACATGAAGGTAAACTGGTGAAGGGATGGAAAAGTCATTGTTAGAGAACAAAATAAAAAGTAATAACCAGAGAAATGGAGTATATAAATAAATGCTGAGGAGTTGGGATGTAGTGAAAGAACTGAAGTCCTATCTGCTGAGGAGAGGAGGTATGAATCATATTTATTTAACAAAGACAATACAATAATGCAAAAACACGTGGAAGGAATATAAAAAAAGAAAATACCTTTTAAGGGCATGAAACTACCAAATTTGACAAAGGCACAAATAAAAGAACTGGTCTCAGGTAGAAGGAAAGATGTTTTTATATTAGGGGTGAAAAGGCACTGGCGGGCTATTACATTTGTGGTTTTGATGATAAAATCTCTCTCATGGATGATTCCTACTGTCTATAAAGACAACGAAATAAAATCACCTGCTGAGAACAGGATAATAAAGAGTAAGGAATAACAAAGAAATGACGCAAACACCATGAAAATCAAAAATAATCAGCGTTTAAACAAAAATGAAACAAATTATTGGAAATAAGCTACCTCTCATTACTATTATTTGGTAAAAAATAAGTTTTAGCTAATCACGATCATGATCACGAAATCCTGTTGATTGTCAGTTGCTCGAGCAGTCTCAGTAACCTCTACATTCCTCCTATCCCTGAGATTTTAGAAGCCTCTCTCTACTCAGCCTTCCCAATGATGCCGCATTGGAGGCTCTTTCGGGGTCAGGGGAATGAGATCAGCTGGTTACTGGCTTTGGCATATGGATACACCATGGGAAGCTTGAGAGGCTGTCCCATGTGGGCAGGAAGCTCTCAGTAGCTTGTTACTTTCTCCCAGAGGGAGAAGTAGGTTATAAGATATCATTCTGGGAGCTTGCTTTTAAGTCTCTGGATGTTGGCCATTGATGGGATTACACACACCTGGGTTTCTCGCCGGTACCTTCATGTGTGGGGCTTGTCTGAACATGTGGAGACGGGCCTTGAGCATGGCTGTGCCTAGGTTCTGGTGGTCTTCGACCACCGGGAGCTCTGCTCAGGGCAGGGAGGGAAGCTGGAGCCCATCCCCTCCGAGGGGCCCGGGGGAAGACAGCCAGGCGTGCGGGCAAGAGACTCTGCAGTTTTAGCTAATATCCATAGAAAATCTAAAATGAAGTAAGCTGTTTATTCTTATACTCCCAATTCAGAAGCACTAATATAAGTCTATAGTGTAAGAACTAATATAAGAAACGCTAATATAAGTCTATAGTGTAAGAATCCGAATAGTCATAATCCTTAGTTAAGTTTCAGTATTTACTTTAAAGAATCTTAACAAGAATATATAGTTGTTGCTCTAATTTTCTCACTTCAAATAAAATTTAATAAACATTAACTTATAATAAGCTTTTAAATTAGATATATAATGCCATTCTTTTTATATTTATAGTAATTTTAACATGCTAGAATTATAAAATAACCTGTTGTAACTTTTCAGGTCTATATAATAAAAATAAATATTTTTACCTCATACCGATGCCATTTTTTTGAAATTCAATATTATCAGTTTGTCATAAAACTATCAATCTATCATCTCTACCTATGTTTACACGAGCCTTCTTTGCTTTATATTTTAACAGTAACACAATGACATTAATCACTAGTTTTACAATATTTTGTGAATGAACATACAATTTTACCAGTCAACATTTAAAACATGTAAACCTAATGTTTTAATGAGTATCCAAGTTTATGCCTTCAAATTCTATTTTACTTTTTAGTGGAAAATTAGGTCATTAACTAGAACAGTGCTTCTTGACTAGGTTGGAACCTATATTCCTTAACCTATACCATCATGTACAAGTCCATCCCTAACATTGGTTGGACTGAAGAAAAAGTGAAATTGGAGAGTCACATATCATAAGCCTAAAAACTTAGTTATTGCTGACTTAGCAAATTTTACTAAATAAAAGGATTCCTTATCTTATTTCTTTTAAAAGTATACTCAGAATGACCTAAAAGACTCTACAGACACTTTTAGTTCTCAAATATTGTAGCTACTTGTCTCTCACCTGGCTAAGTTCTTATTCCACTCTGAGAGAGTCCAATAACACGTCTTTGTATGGACACATCCCTGACAACAGCCTTCATGGGCCATTCTTTAGATAAAGACAGAGATGCGGAAAGACAACAAACTGAAAAGCAGTCTATTCTGAATCTGAAAACTGATGGGCCATTTGGTCAAGAATACTGAGAGCCGGGTATTATAGAAAATGATCCAGGATAGGAGCAGTGAATCACAGGTTCCTATAAAGTATTTCTTTTTGATACCAATGATTCTCCATCCAGCAGGCAGAACTGAGCCCTCTGAAAGACAGGATCAGGAAAAAGACTCTATGTAAGCTAAATTTAAGGGCAGTACTTACTGCACAGTGATGCATGTCTTTCATTAAAATGAATGCTAAGAAGTGACTTGATGGATAAAAGGGTGACATCACTCAGGTCTGATATAATAAGTAAACCTCATTACATATAATCTATGGACAATTATAAAAGAAACTTTTCCTTTTAATCTCAGAAAAAAATGTATATTTTCTAATGTTTGAAAAATGAATGCTTCTCTATTAATATTGTTCTCCAATTTATTTATAGTTTGGTTTTAATTCTTAAAGTCATAACAAATTTGTTTTTAAAATTTTTTAAGTCAAAGGTTTAAAATATTATAAATTTAAGTACACATGTGTAATTATTAGCCATGTAATGTGGCATATAAGATGCTCATATTTTCATTCATTTCTAAATAACTTTTTCCTATATAATTTTAAATTCAATTTTAGATTACTTGATCCTAATTTTTACTTTTAAAGAAGCTAATTTTTAACATTTTAAAATAAATTAATTTTAAAATTATTTTTAATTAGAGTCCATTTTTAAATTAATTGACTCATTGTGATCAGACTCTGTCTTGTGAAAGTACTCCTTTTGGGAATTTACCATGATGTTCTTTGTGATATATACCAGATCGATTTTAATAAGCTTTCCATTGGCCAAAGGTCTGATATATATTATGCATAGAAAATTTGTGATTTTATACACTAAATACTAAATTTATACAGTATAAAAGCAAGTGTATCAGACTATTCCAAGAAATGTCCACTGAGAGAGTTAATACAAAAACTGTATTTATGACAGAAAGATGAGTTTAGAGGGATAAAAGAAGATTAGAACAAACAAGCAGAGATTAAAGCAGTGTTTACAATTTTAGCATGTAAATTCAGTCAGAAAAAGCAGCCTAAACCAATAAACACAAATAATAAGGGTTCTAGCATTAGGGAGCTTGGGCTTAGGGATAAGAGTTTCTCCTTATGGGAAAATTAGATTTCAGTTACAAAAAATTCAGCTGCCAAAATACAGACTCTAAGTTATCATAGCTCCAAGCAGAAAAACAGACTTGATTCTATTGGTAAATTTTTTATACTATTGCCATTTATGGCACAAATGTGCTCCCTGAAAGTAGAAAAACTAAAATAAATTTATTGCCATTTCCTTGTTTGAAGCTATTTTAATATTGCTTACATTTTAAATTATTGTTCTGTTTACTTTTCCTTGCAATAACTTAAGTATATTTTCCCTTGCTGAATGCTTAACTTTGAGAGAATGAAATAAGGGCCAAGAAAATTTTCATATGCAGTCAACAGCTCCAAATGAAAACACCCCCAAAACATACTACATCAATATAAAGCTCCAAAATACATAGTCTTAGGTCCAGACACAAATTGATTTAAACATCATTTTTTCATTTGGATGGTTTCTTCTAATCAGTCTTTCTAAAGCTTCCTATGAATATTTAGCTGTGGGAAGGACAACTTGCTGTGGCACTGATGATGAAAATATACTTCCTGCCACTCTGTATTCTTCACTGAGAGCTTGTTAAATTGTACTGCCAATAGAAAATTTCTTAATATTCAATATATTAATCTATAATTAAATAAACAATTTTATAAACATTATTCAGTAATCAAGTGATCCTCAATCTACTCCTATGGTGCTAAGAATGTCAGCAGTATTTTCAACCTCACGCCATTTATTGTCTCAGATATTTATAGTATATTACCAGGTTTGTCCGAAGTCTTGTAGACTGTTTAGCAATCTCTCTCTCTCTCTCTCTCTCTCTCTCTCTCTCTCTCTCTCTCTCTCTCTCCAGTGTCTTTAAAAATCAACTCATCTTCACTTGTAATAACCAGAAATGTCTACAGAAATTGTGAGCTGTCCTTTGGGTTGTTCAAAAATAACTCATGGTTGAAAACAGCCAACCTAGATAGATAAAAATATATTTTTATATTTTTAAATTTAAATTTAAAATTTTCGGGCTGGAGGGATAGCACAGTGGTAGGGCATTTGCCTTTCACGCGGGAGACCCATGTTCGATTCCTCCACCCTTCTTGGGGAGTCCGACAAGCAACTGAGAGTATCGAGCCCGTGTGGCAAAGCCTGGCAAGCTACCTGTGCATACTGGATATGCCAAAAACAGTAACAATAAGTCTCTCAATGAGAGACGTTACTGGTGCCCACTCAAATAAATCAATGAGCAACGGGATGACAGTGATTAAATTTTCAACCACTGATACAGAATAATTGGGATATGCTCCATATGAAGTAAAAGTATTTTGCATGCATAAATCAATAATTATACATGTTTTACTCAGAGACACAATATACATATATATGTAGTGTGTATATGTATATAACACACATGTATATATATATGTGTGTGTATCTTACTCAGAAAAGATTCTTTTCCTTGTTTTTTCCATATTTTATTCATTAGGTGGACAAACTTTCACACCTCCATATGTAACTGTTATCACTCCCATCACCAAAGTTCCAATGCCATTCCTATCATCAAAAATACTTCTCAGAGCTAGAAAGATAGTACAGGGGTTGAGGTCCTTGTCTTGCTTGTGGCTGACCTCAGTTCAGTCTCCAAAACTGCATATGGCCCCCTTAGCACTACTAGTGGTTCCTGAGCACAGAGCCAGGAGTAGGCTATGAGTAGTGTTGGGTATGTCCTCCAGGGGGAAAATACCCTCTCTGCTCCTTTACTATCACAAACCCTTCACTTTTCTTCAGGTAAACACCACAGTTTCACTGAGGATAGGAATTAATTTTGCTGTTTCTCACCAGTTGGTTTACTTTAGTAAATCATATTCCACATAAATGAAACCAACTAATGACATGCTCATATGTGTTGTCATAATACCACATTATGTTCTGATTTGCATTTCTCTAATAAGAAATGATGATGCGCATGTCCTGGTGGGCCATCTATATGCCTCCTTTGGAGATATATTCAGGTACTTTTCCCAGCTTGTAACTGGATTGCTTGATTGCTTTTATTGTTGTGTAGTTCTGTGAGTTCTGCCTCTAAATGTTTCACATTAACCCCTTGGCAGATGCAAATATCTTTTCTTAATTGCTATCTTTTCTTTACCTTTATTGTGGTAGTGTCTTGTACTATATATAAAAAAAAGATTTTCAATTTGAAGTATTCCTGTTTTATAATTATTACTTTTTCCCCCTTCTCATTAGAATTGAGTCTGTGTGATATTGAGGTGTTAATGTATGTCATCTATGTTAACCCGTATTGCAAACCATAATGCCCATAAGGAGCGAAAAAGAGAGCAAGATAAAAAGTTCCTGCCATAGAGGTAAGTGGAGGGGTACAGAGTGGTGGCAGGGATACTGGGGACATTGGCGGTGGGAAATGCACACTGGTGAATTGATGAGAGATGGAACATTGTATGACCAAAACCCAAGCATGAACAGCTTTGTAACTGCATATCTACTGGTGATTCAATTTTATAAATTACATTGGTCAATCAAAATGAGTGGCTAGTTCTTTCTTAATGCAGAATCAGCATAAAATAATTAATAGAGTGAGGTTGCACTATACATTACTAACTTATGATGTATACAAAAGTATTTCTCCGAGGATATGATCCAATCAATCTTTCAACTTAGGTAAATTCTTTTTTGAAGTATTGAAAGTATTCAGTTCTTATGATGCATCCTAATTTTTAGATGAAACATTCTTTCTCTTTACAGGGTGTTATTACTTTTAATTCAGAATCTTCAATAAATGATCACAGCTAGTCTATTTTCTCTTACAATGTCAATGTCAAGTCTGATATGAAAATGAATAGCAAGTTGGAAAAAGAATATGTCAGATGAAGTCATTGCTAGCTTAAGAATTGCTTTCTGGATTTATCATAGGATAATAGCTATTTGGGTAGCTTTGACTATTTTTAATGCTAGCTGTGGATGACTGAATGATAATCATTAGTTGTATCTGCATTGTTTTTAATTATGAAGGCATAGACTATGTTCTTGAATATTAAGCTTAAATCCAAAGAAAAGTTTCTAAAGTATTTTTGATAAGCCAATTCTTTTTAAAATATCTCAGTTTCTTGGTATAATGAATAATCTCAGCTGCAGGATAAATCCTATTTGAGGGAATGCTGATGTAATTTTAGGTAAAAAATAAAACCTAAAGGGAGAATATGCAAAGAAAAATCCAATACAAAGAAACTGTATCATTTAAATGTAAGTAAAAGAAAAAAATATAAAAATGTTGACATAGAAGAACCATAAGATCTAATCAGACTTAATTCTACATATAGATAGGAACAGAGATTTGACTTTTTATTTTACTCAGTGACTATTTAGAGTTTCTATCTCTACAACTGTACCAGTTGTTGGTATATCTTAGATAGGATGATACCTAAAATCAGAAAAGTAGACTGATATTAGGGAGTTTCTTAGAGTAGAAAGAGACCAATAGAAACATAATAAAACTGAATAAGTTAAAGTCTTATTAAATAGCTTAGTACAGTGCCATCTGAAAAATATGCTTTATTCTCTTGAATAAAACAGCAGGTAAAAAAGTGATGCTGTTTTCTCCCCCAAATAAATCATTATATATCTAAATAAAACTTCAAATTATCAAGCATTTTCAATTCATAGAAAAGTCACTTATGGGGCCTGAGCTATAGTATAGCAGGCAGGACATTTGCCTTGCATGTGCCCAACCTGGGTTCAATCCCCAGCATTCCATATTGTTCCCCAGCACCGCCAAGAGTAATTCCTGAGTGCAGAGCCAGGAGTAATCCCTGAGCATAGCTGGGTGTGAACTAAAAAGCAAAAAAAAAGAAAACAAAAGGCACTTATATTTCACTCTCAATCTCACATTCTTTCTTCAACAATTATTTGCTTAATAATTATTACAGGCTATCCACAATTCTAAGCTTTCATTATACGTTAGTGCACAAAATTGTGCATCCTGCTCTGAGATAGTTTTCTTAGTTGTGGAGCTGAGATGCTCTCACACTTAAGCAAATTACAGGCTGGTAGATAGTTAGAGCCTAACTTGCTGGAATCAAATTAACATTGGATCTGTACACCACAAAATGTATGGAATTTCTTGTAGAAATTAAATAATCAAGCATCCAGGTTTATGTCAAGGAAAATTATGTTTGTTTCTAAGTAGATGTATTATTTTCTCATTCTTCTACCAAAAGATAAGAAGTTACTCAGTGGTGTGTACTCTATAAGACTTACCAGACATTTGTTTTTTTGCTACAATATGTTGTTAGTAAAATTTAAGACTGTTTGCTCTTTGGTTGCCATTTAAAATATCCCAGACCTTGCATTTATCTTGGTTTATTATGTAAAAATAAGTTAATGGTTTAATCATAGACTACATGATATACTATAATGGCAATCTTTAATTGCCCATTTCATTAAATTTTTATGTTGCACACAAGACTTATAATTCCCTGCTGCTACAGCAAATCATTTCATTACTTTATCTAATAACAATGTCTGGTGGTGATTTTTAATTAAATTGAGTCACTTATAGTACACTGACGTAAATATATCTGAGCCAATTGTTGGTGATTCAACATATAACAGCTTCACAATAATGCCCAAGCAGTTTCACCTCAATTCCCACTGCCAAATCCTGACTCCTACCAGAGTAAAGTGATATGTTAAATGTCCAAAACTTCACATTATACATTTTTATGAATAAAAAATTTTACAAACACTCATGAACCAACATCAAATTCCAACAGAAATTTATTTGTGCTGTGGTCAATCACACTGATTATCTGAGAACATCATAATCAAAGCCAAAAATCATGAATGAAATCAAAGTCATATACTACTCAAAAAATACATGGTTATAATTTGGAATGCTAGCTAGCAACAAGTTTGTACAACATATAACACCTTTCCTGACACTTGTTTTTTCTGTATCCGTTTTACCACATTAAAAATGGCAACGGTAGAACATAAAAGTGACATGGTCAGTATTAGTTTTTCTCAATAATTCTGGAATTTTCAACTTGTATCACTTTCATTACTAAGTCTGTCTCAGTCTGTTTATTGATAGATAATACAAACCATAAGTTTAGTCTATAGAATCCTCCGACTACTAGGCATTTGTTAGGTGTACCCAGATTGCAAACACAAAATACCATAAACTGAGTGGTATACATGTTTCTCAAATTTTTTAAGAGACTTGTATCACTTTCATTACTAAGTCTGTCTCAGTCTGTTTATTGATAGATAATACAAACCATAAGTTTAGTCTATAGAATCCTCCGACTACTAGGCATTTGTTAGGTGTGCCCAGATTGCAAACACAAAATACCATAAACTGAGTGGTATACATGTTTCTCAAATTTTTTAAGAGAGTTGACATTGACCCCCCTTCTGACCTGGTTTTCTTCCTGTGACTTCTTTTCCTATGGTTGGTCCCCTAATCTCATGCCATGCCCTGCCCCACCTCTCCCGTCATTATGATTTTTCACCTGTGACCCCCTGGAGTCTCATGGGGTTGCTACAGAGAGAGTCTATGGTATCTAGGTGAGAAATGCTGGCATAAATAATAGAAATTTCCTTCTCCAAATTCTGGGAGGTGAGAGTTTCATGTCAATATCTGACAGTTTGGTTTCTCATGAGTTTTCTTACTGACTTGGTGACACGTGCCTCTTAGTTGGAGTCCTCAGGTTGTCTTTCCCAAATTAAGCAATAAGAGAAAGAGGAAAGTCAGATGTCCCTTTTCCCTTTATAAACAATATCAAATTAAATCTCCACCTTTATGACTTCATTCAACTTTAATTCTCTCTTAAAGGCCCTATCTCCGAATACAATATCATTTGAAATTTGAATTTTAATGTAAATAAATTCTATCCCAAATTTGATCCCCAGCATCTCATATGGTCCCCGAGCATTGCCAGGAGTGATTCCTGAGTGCAGAGCCAGGAGTCAGCCCTGAGCATTGTCGAGTGTGACCCAAAAAGCCAAAAAAAAAAAAACAAAACCCACAAATAACTTAAGTCCACGTAAAAGTCTATATGCGATTCTTGGTTAAAAACTGTCAAGTATTTGATCTTGTATGATAAACTGCTGACTGATATGGAACAAACTGATTATCTTGGTGTTGAGTGATGAAGTTTGGTAACCATAACATCAAATAAAATAAAACAAATCACATTTCACACCCGACTTCTATGGATTTCTATATCATGTTTAATAATAATCTTAAAATTTCCTATAAATAATCAGCCTTCTAATGTAGATTGAGAAAGAAATAAAACATGGAAACATGTTTCAAAATAGGAGAAACCTGGAAAGACTAATAATTCAAAACTACATCTGGTGACTTAAAACACTTTTGGCAACAAACAAATATTTATCAGTGATTTATGGCAGAAAATTCATATAAAGCAAGTTAAGTGAGAATCATTTTCTAAGTTGCCAAATAAAATATGCAAAAACAATTAATAAAACTGCTCACCATAGTAAGTAAATAAATTTTCATAAACTTATAGAGTACTGGGTCACTATATTTTCTACATGATTCATTAAAAATGTTTTTTCTGGATTTTTTCTCAATGAGAAGCATTTACCAAATATAATAATTAAACCATTTACAATATGTTGAATTATATTAATATATATATTTTATTATATGTTCTTCCTTCTCTTCCTCATTTCCTAACTTCTTTTTTCCGTTCTTTCTTTTGTGGTGATAGTGATATTAGGGACCAGGGAATCATCAGCAGTGATCAGCAGGACCCAGTAGTGCTGGAGATGCAACCAGTGTCTCATATACAAGTCATGAGCCCTAGCATTTGATCCACATCCGCAGCTTATTTCTCTCAAATCTATAGATTTGGTGAACTTAGAGGAGGAATGAAAATAAGCCAGAGCACCTGTTTATTACATGTTTTGTTACTGGGGAGATTGCATACAATTTGAGGATCAAATTATTAAAAACATGATGTATTAAAATTTGGATCCAAGTAGAAGTAACTGATGTAAGATAGCGAAGATAAGGGCATTTCTATCTACCTTTTGATAAATGTTAATAGTCAGCACAGAAAGGCATATGCAGTCTGCTTTTGCCAAGGGTCCCTGGGGGAGCTTCGTTACACTATAGGAGGTGCCTAGATTTAGTGTGAGTTTTGGAATTGTACCACAGCAGAGAATAATTCTACAACAGAGTAGAACTGCTGCTTTTATAAGAAAGCATAGTAAATTCTTACTATAAAAAATAACAAAGTAGTAATACATTTGTTTCCTGAGAGCCAAACTTATGTTTAAAGTCCAGTCACAACTACTATCGACAAAAACTAAAGCTAATATTTTTCAACTGACTAGAGTATTTCAGTTACATCAACAAGTTATTATAATTTTCTATCAATACCTGTTATTAATAGATAATTTATGCCATATTTTCTATTATAAACAAATCATAACAAGAAGGTTTATTCAGAGAGAAAACAAGAAATGATGTTGCAACTAGATTTCAAGATTTTTAGCATACATTCATAGACATAAATGTAGAGGAATTTTTCAGGAAGATTTTCATTAGACTTATTCCCATTTCAATAGGAGATCTATTCCCTGAATGCCATGAGCATTCATTGTATTCTGAACAGAGATAGACCATACACCCACTAGAGTCTTCTACCTCCTACTCATGTACCTACAACCATACTATTGCTCGGGAAGTCAGCCCCTTGCTTTCAATTATTGTAATCCTACTCTACAAATAATCATCTTCTACTATATTTTAATCACATTTTCTCATGCTAAGTTTCTAGTCTTCCTTTTTTGCTCATATTAACAACATATTATCAACTGTAACTCAGTTCAGACTTTCTTATCCATTATGTTCTCACTCATTCTTGCTCTGGGAAGTATCTCCATAGTTATTTTCCTTTTCACCCCTACAATAAACTATCTTCTGAGAGTTGATACCTCTTCACCTCTTTTGGTAATTGCCTGTTTTTCCTAAAGTTATTTCACGTCATTTCTTAAGAATTGATGGTCCATGACTCCAGAGCCCTTTACCTAATGATTGCTTTCTTTCATTTCCCTCCATTTAGTAAGTCAAAATTACCACTATGGGTTATTAATACACTCTCTGCTGCTTTCGTAAACTCTAGGTCATTAATTTTACTGCCACAAAGATCCATTTACAACTTCTCGGGTGAGTTTAGTGCCCAGCTCATGGGAATATTTGATAACCCTCTGTTATAGTAGTGGTTTTAGCAGTCATATCAATAGTTTCTATGTATCCGTTCATTTCTTTTGTCCTAAATATCAGTGAACCTAAGCTTAAATCAGAAATTATATAGACTGTTACTATAGTGAGACAGTCTTTGGCCAAGTGGGAAACTTAAACCACACAATCATTTTCTGTAAATATGACCAAAAATTTAGTCATTTAAAAATATGGAAAAGTATTATGTTATTTGAAAGTCGAAATTTGCATGCTTTAAGAACATATGTTCTGGGAAAGAATCCACTGCTCACCTCCTCCAGATTCTGGTAGCATCTGGAATTACTAAGCAGGGATCACTTAATTATTACTTCATTATCATATATGCCTCATCCTTCCCTATCATAAAAACGTGACACTTTGAAAACATGTACAGACCCATCAAATAATCCAATGTATAATGTATAAATATTCTTAATCCAATCACACCTATAGAATTGATCTTGTTATAGAAGTTGATATTCAAAGTTTCTGAGAACCAAAATGTCAATATCTTGAAGGAGAATTACTCGGATTAAATGACCCAAACACAACATGATCACTCATAGGGAACATCCAGAAAAATATTCTGTGCCAGTGGCAGTACGGAAAAAACACAGGGGATCAGTGCAGGACCTCACTGATTCACAGAAGTGCGTGACCTGGTTAGAGTAGAGAGGCTCTGCACTGTTCCTGGGAAGGATAGACCCAGGCCTCACTGCCAACACTTTCACTTCTCCTCCATTCACTCCTTGCTATGGCAATTCGAGCTTCCCTTCTCTTACCAGTTCTTTAAATTTTAAAACTGCTTCCAAAAAGTAAATCAAACTAAAAAACAAATAACTAGAAATGGTGCAGGGAAAAGTAACACTAGGTGCTAAAGTGAACTTGCATAGTTCTTGTCATAAATCAAGAGAGTAACTCTAATCAGCATATTAATCCAAATGATTTAAAAAAATATCCTGAAACCAAAACCTGTCTAAGTTCTTCATCTTTCCTTAGAGAAGCAGTTGTGTTTTTCCTGGACTATGAAAAGATTAGTTAAAATCATGAAACATGAAATATTATTGTTCTTAACCCAATATACATAAAGCTAGATAGATCTTAGACTTTTTGGGGAAGGTATTCTATGTGTTCAGAATATGCATCATATGCATCATGAAATCGATCTTAATCAGTGACAAGTAACTGTAAGAGGCGATCGCTAAGCAAACATTTTCAACTTCTTAAAAAGTTAAATGAAAATTTTATCTCTAATAACAAGAAAATGAGTGAGTTTAAAATAAGAATTTGGCATTACATCAAAGTCACTCATTATTTCTCTAAGTACATTTAAGTCGTTTATAAGGATGCTTCATTCTTATTTTTAATGTACAAAGATTCACTGAGTTATCCTTTATATGACCCTTACATACCAATAATTACAAATTACAAATCCATAGAAGAGATGTCCCTTAATATCCCTTAATTTACATATGAATTATTATAAATTTTACCATTTTATTTCAAGATATTTTATAATCATATTTTCAACCTCATTAAAATGTACTTTGTGTTCCTTTTTAAAAGTAACTACAGACACTGGCATAAATATTTATACTCAAAATCAATTTTTAACCATATAAAATTTTTTCACTATCTAACAGACTTTAAGGTAGAAAATTTAGAATCACCTTGCTATAAAATAGCTATGGATCATTTGATTTTAAAATGAGATAATATTAAAAATAAAATATATTATTTATGAACTTATAGAAAACACACAGCAACTCTTTTTGAAAACTGTCTTTAAATACAAAACTTGAGAAGACCATAAAAATTAACCAGGCGGGTGAGGGAGACAAATATCGATGAAATAATCACAAAATAAGGCTGAAAAAATAGTATAGTGGGTAAGATGCTTACCTTCTTGCAACCTACCTACCCAGGTTTGATCTCCAGCACCTGATATGGTCCCCCTGAGAATCACTGTATCACTGTCATCCTGTTGATCATTGATCTGTTCGAGAGGGCCCAGTAACGTCTCCATTCATTCCAGCCCTGAAATTTTAGCAGCCTCTCTTTACTCGTCCCTCCCAACAATGCCGCATTAGAGGCACTTCAGGGTCAGGGGAATGAGAACCATCATTATTACTGTTTTTGGCATATGAATACACCATGGGAGCTCCCCAGGCTCTTCTGTGCTGGCAGAAAACTCTCAGTAGCTTGCCAGGTTTTCTGAGAGGGAGAACTAAGCTATAAGGCCCCCTGAGAATCACAAGGAATAACCCCTGAGTACATACAGAATTAGGAGTGAGCTCCAAATATTGCCAAGTGTGGCTCAAAAGACAAGCCAAAAAATAAAATAAAATAATCTCAAAATAGAGATATAGAATATAGAAATATGATTTGGGTATTTTCCTTAGTTATATAATTCCTTGCTTGTCTCAAAATTTTGGAACAGAAGAAATCCAAGACCACAGAATGTTAAAACAAAGGCCCTAAATATTGCATCTGCATCTTTGAAAATAAAAGTGGAAGGTGTCATACACAATACAATCATATCTAATAAAATTATGACAGACAATTTTAAGAAACATGATTTTTTATAATTTTATTTAGTTTTTTTTATTGAATCACCATGAGATACAGTTACAAAGATTTTGTGATTGAGTTTCAGTCATACAATGATCAAACACCCATGTCTCCACCAGGGTACATTTTCCACCACCAATATCCCCAGTATTCCTCCTGCCGCCCCCACCCCACCCCACCTCCTGCCTTAATGGTAAGCATTTTCCTTTTCACTCTCTCTCTCCTTTAAGCATCATGATTTACAATACAGATACTGTTAGGCCATCATGTTTGGTCCTTTGTCTACTTTCAGCAAACATCTCCCAGAATGATCCCTTCAACCATTATTAACTTAGTGGTCCCTTGTCTATCCTAACTGCCTTCTCCCCCAGCATGTGAGGCAGGCTTCCAACCGTGGAGCAATCCTCGTGCCCTTTGTCTCTACTGTCCTTGGGTGTTAGTCTCATACTATGTCATTTTATATTCCACACGAGTGCAGTAATTCTATGTCTGTCCCTCTCTTTCTTACTCATTTCACTCAGCATGATACTCTCCATGTCCATCCACTTATAAGCAACTTTAATGACTTCACCTTTTCTAATAGTTGCATAGTATTCCATTGTGTAGATGTACTAAAGTTTCTTAAACCAGTCGTCATGACCATCTTATGATAATACAGGATAATAAAGATACCAAGACTAGAACATCCATGGAAGAAGAATTTGACTTCAGGAAAGGAAACCTGTTTCTTAAAAGCAAAAATAGCTTTCTCTAAGATTTAATATAGACTGATCTTCTTGGTATGAACTCAGCCCATGAGACTATCTCTTTGATCCCTGAGAGTTTATTTTGAGGGGGTCACACCCAATAGAGCCAGAGGTCCTGGGACCACCCTGGGTGCCTGGTCCTGCAATGCAGTGCTGCTTGGACCTGAAGGTGCTCAATAGAGATGAGGCCTACACCCAATGATATTTGGGAGTCATGCAGTACTAGGGATAGAACTTAGGCCTAGCACATCCTAAGTACATGCTACATCGCTTGACCTATCTCAAAACTCCTTGGATAGATTTATATTTTTTTAATTTGGGGTGATCATCCAGCAGTGCTCATGACTTAGTCCTGGTTTGGTGCTTGGGGGACCCTATAGCAGTGGGGATCAAACCTGGACCTCTAGCATGCAAACTATGTGCTCCAGCCCTTTGAGTCATCCCTCTGTACTAATCCTCTGATTGTTTTTACCAGTATTTTTACCTGGATTTAATACCCTACTTCTATTACTCAGTACATATTTGAACTTGTGTAAGTAATTTGATTCTATTACTTCTTAGTTTATTTACCTACAAAGCAGAAATGATAGCAGTATTGACCTCACAGAATAGATGTAATAATTAATGGGTAAGTTAGTATCTGTAAAATATTCATAATATTTTTTTATTGAATCACCATGAGCTACACTTACAAAGCTTTCATGTTTGAGTTTCAGTCATACAATGATCAAACACCCATCCCTCCACCAGTATACATTTTCCACCATCAATGTCCCCAGTATTCCTCCCCCTACCCTACCCTTCTCCCTGCCTCTATGGAAGACAGAAAAAACATGAATTTTATTGTCAACCAGAAGGAAAAATACTCACTTAAGTAGTTCATACTTTTGTAAGATAGTAAGTAATTCAGTTACTTTGTTATATTTATGTTATTCCCCAAACATAAATTAAGGAGATATATAATTGTAATGCAGTTCTGGTAAAATTGTTGAACCACAGCTAAGTAAAAAGTAGAAAGGGATACTTTTAAATTATATTCTCAACTCACCTCACTGTTTTTATTCTAAATGTAAATCTAAATGTAAATCTAAACTATCAATGCCATTTAGGGCAACTGAACATAACACAGAATATTCCCACATTGAAAAATAATAAGAGAAAATTGATAGTAAGAAATCAAACCTCCTTTTAACATGAATTTCAAAAAACTGATTTCCAGATGATGGTTATTGGATAAATTCAAGCATGGTTATTTTTCCTCCTAAAACATGATTGAAACTTCAATGAAGATCTGAGATATGAATCCATTAAAGTAAAAACAAGACAGAAGTAAATACAACAACTATGTTAAAAGTTGGAAGCAGATGAAAATATGAGAACTGACAGCACAGAAGAAAAGCCTGATCTCAAATCCATAGTATAAAGAGTTCAAGATGCAATATATAGGTGCATATATATATATATATATGCAGTATATATATAGGTGCCTAGACATCTGGGAATTGGCAGTACAAGGCATTTTTGCATTAGTCAAATTAGTCAATTAGGAAATTGACTAGTACTAAAAGCACAAGAATTGGTTGAAAGCTTTAAACAGAGTACAACCCAGCTGGAGGTAGTTGAAAGCAAGCTTTACATGCTGGAGACCCAGTATAACATGGTTGCCAAAGCCCCACCAGGGTGATCCTGGAGCACACAGACACCCATGTGAACTACTAGTTATTTCCTCAAAACAAAACAAACGAAAAGAGAAGTGTTATCAAATAAATGTCTTTATTCCAATGTTTTTAGATTATTGTTTCTCTCCTACATTGGCAGAAAACTACAAGGAGAGTTTATCACAAGACAAACTCACTGCACAAAACATTTCATCAGTTTAACATCACTGTATCACTGTCACTGTCATCCCGTTGCTCATCGATTTGCTTGATCGGGCACCAGGAACGTCTCTATTGTGAGATGTAAATTAATAGTTTAGTAGTAAACTTAAAGAGTTCAGAATACATAACCACAATGCATGTTAGAACATTTTACTCTCCCAAAAGGACATGCATTCATTATTTTAAAAAACCTCCAAAACTCAACAATAAGAAACAGCTTATGTTTAAAAGAAAAAAAAACATTTAAACAAATGTCTATATTTATATTACATTTTTATTTACATACTATCTGACTGCCACCACGCTCCAGGCCGCTTTACCAGACACTCAGGCTGACCCTCATGCATAAGTGAAATCCCACAATACCAGGTAATACAGAACTTTGTGACCTTTGACTCTAGGCTCAACAGGACCCGGAAACAGAGATCCTCGGCCTGCTTCCACAATCCCTGGTGACCCAGGGTTCACAGCCATAAGATCCACCCCGCCAGCACCAGATAATGCTTCGTGGCCACCCGACACATTATAAACACTTCTTATCCATTTTCCATCATTACTGCACCATATTTGATGGGGTTCAAGTATGATGTGAATAATCAGAACACCTATAATTGATGATTGGAGGCCACCCTAAAAGCCTCGATCCCTCTCAGAGAGCCCAGAAAGCTACCTAGAGTATCCTGCCCAGACAGCAGAGCCTGCAAAATACCCATGGCGTATTCAGTATGCCAAAACCAATAACAACAATGGGCCTCATTCCCCTGACCCTGGAAGAGCCCCCAGTATGGCAGAATTAAGAAAGATGAACAAGAAGAGGCTGATAAAATCTCAGGGCCAAACTAGGCTGCCAAAATGAAGAAGGATTGAAATGACTGTCTGCACTTTTAAAGCACATACACTGGCATCGGAAGCATCCATCAAGGACCTGATGGCGCAAACGAGGAAGATCAAGTATGATGTCATTGGACTGACCAAGATGAGAAGGCATCGAACACATCATGCCATTTTCAACACTGGAGAAGAACTGTTCCTCAGAACATGTGACAGTAGAGGCATTGTGGTGTCAGTTTCTTTATAAACAAGAACTTAGCCATGAGCATTGATTTGTTTGAATGGTCAGACGTTTACGTTTGAATAGATGTGGCTCATTGTCAGAAGTTTCTATCTTCATTCTCTACGCAACAACATTCAACTACAATGAAGAAGAAATTGAGAAGTTCTACATGGAGCTGAAGAAGTTCTACAAAGAAGATAACACCTTCTACAAGATCATTGTCAGTGATTTTAACTCCAAGACAGGACTTAGAAGGTCATAGGAAGAACTCCACATCGGGTCCCATGGCCTAGAATGGAACAAACAGGGTGAGAGACTGTCTGAGTTCATCATGTTGACCACGACCATCCATGGTAACTCAGAGTTCCAGAAAGCTAAATTTAAACGCTGGACATGGGAGTCTCCCAGGGGACAGTTCCACAATGAAATTGACCACATCATATTCAATCGACGGTTTTGCCTGACTGATGTCGCTGTTGTCCCAAAATTCCAAATGGGATCAGACCACCGACTCCTCTGTGCAAAATTCTACTTCACATAGTAGGGAGAAAGGGCTGCAAAGTTTAAGAATATAACTCCCAGAAGGACCACCAACTGGGAGCTCTTTGGCATACTGCAGCAATAGGGGAAGATGCCGTCATTGACATTGATGAGGAATAAGATCGGCTGGTTCAGCACCTCCATGATTGTGCTAGGAATGAAGAGAGAGAGAGAGTCACAAAGTCACATGTCTTCAAAAACTATTGAGCTCATTTTTCAATGTGGTCTGGCGAGAGCCTCAGGCAAATATAAGCTAACATGTGAGCTCACAAAGATGTGCAGAGAAGCAATGAAGGAAGACCTTAAGAGAGAAGAGCAGCAGTGTTGGCCAATGTGACAGAAACCAGGAAAAGTATTTGCAACAACCGCCCATCCTTCTCCAACTATAAGACCAAGATGACTGCCCTCCGACATCCTGATGGATCTGTCACATCTTCCAAAATGTCAATGGAAAAGGTTATTCATGACTTCTACTCAGATCTCTTTGATAGCCACATCCACTTGTCCACATACCAAATTCTGCAGGATGAATATGTCATTCCCAGAGCTCTCCCTTTCAAAAACTGACAAGCCATTTCGTCGATAAAGAAGTATACAGCACCTGGTCCAGACAAGGTCAGACCTGAACACCTGAAGAATCTGCCACCATTACTCGTCAATACACTGGCTTGGCTCTTCACATGCTAACTGTCTGAATGCAAGGTTCCATCCCAGTGGAAAACCAGCAAGACTGTCCTATTGTACAAGAAGGGAGACATCCATGACATCGGCAACTATCACCCAATCTGCCTGTTGTCCGTTTTCTACAGATTGTTTACTCGAGTCATCCTGAATAGGATTGGCAGAACACTAGATGAAGGACAACCATGTGAGCAAGCTGGGTTCCGAAAAGGATTCAGCATGATCGATCATACCCACAGGGTGATCAAGCTCATTGAGGTTTCATGAGAGTTCAGGATGCTGCTGTCTAATGTTCATTGATTTAAAGAAGGCCTTTGATTATGTTGAGAATGAAGTGGTCATCAAAGCCCTAGCCAAACAGGGTGTTCAAGTTCAATACATAAGGATCCTCGTGAGCTGTATTACGGATTCACCACCAGGATCTCACCATTCTATAAACAAGTAATCATTGCCATAAAGAGAGAGGTTCAGCAGGGTGACACCATTTCACCAAAACTCTTCAGTGCCACCCTCAAGAATGTCAAACGACGACTAGAATGGGAAGGAATGGGAGTGAAGATAGATGGTCGGCAACTACACCACCTCGGCTTTGCTGATGACTTTGTTCTCATAACACCAAATATCAGCTAAGTGGCACAAATGTTGGCCGACTTTGACTATGAGTGTGGAATGATCAGATTGCAGCTGAATCTCACAAAGACAATGTTCATGAATAAAACTAGTCCCTGATGTTCCGTTTGCCCTCAACAGAACAAACATCTCCAAATGCAGCAGTTATGTATATGTAGGTCGAGAACTCAACATGACAAACGACCTTGCACCTGAATTGCGCAGGAGGAAGATAGTGGCATGGAACACCTTCAAGAGAGTCGAAGAAGTGGTTAAGAGGATAAGTAACCTTCTGCTTCGGGCACATCTTTTCGACTCCACCATTCTTCCTGCACTAACATAATCCTCAGAGATCTGGGCCCTATGCAAACAGGATGAGAACGCTATTCAGGTAGCCCAAAGAGGAATAGTTAAAGAGCTATGCTTGGAGTATCATGTTTCACTCAAGTGAGAGAAGGAATCCGACCTCCATAGAGGATCAGTTTCAAGAATGCTGTCTTGTTTGTCAAGGAATCAAAAATCAGATGGGCTGGACATATAATGTGATTTAGCGATTGGACTGCTGGACTAGAGCTGTTACCAACTGGATTCCATGGGATGTCAAAAGACTGTGTGGCCACCTACCTACGAGATGGTTGGACTTCTTTGTCAAGACCCTGAATGAACGGTTTGAGGCTCTTCATGTTCCTGGAGCGAGCAAATGCCGTTGGGGTACACTAGCACGCTACAGGAACAAATGGAGACATTATTGGCACTCGTTTAAACAAATTGATGAACAACGGGATGACAAGTGATACTATATGAATATACTTATAGTTATATATTATATGAATACATATAAGACAGGTAACCTTAGTGAAGTGGTTAGGGCATTTGCCTTACACGCGGCCGACCTAGGTTCGATTCTTCTGCCCCTCTTGGAGAGTCTGGCAAACTACCGAGAGTATCTCGCCCACACGGCAGAGCCTGGCAAGCTACCTGTGTCATATCCGATATGCCAAAAACAGTAACAACAAGTCTTACATCAGAGAAATTACTGTGCCCGCTCGAGCAAATCAATGATCAACGGGATGATAGTGACAGACAGTGACAGTTTAGGAAAAAAAAAATATTCAATGATAAATCACAATATACATACTAGAATGTATGTTTGACATTACAAACTAAATCCTTAGGAATAGGGCCCAAGCAATAGTACAAGTACTATTTTGAGGTACTCCCTCAAAGAAGATGTAAATATGGTCAATAAGAAATAAGATACCCAGCATTGCACAATTCTTCCATCCCACCTACCACCATAACTTCTCAAATAAGTTTCCACTCAAGGACTGATCACCTTTGATAAACTATTTTACTTTTTTATGCATTTATATCATCTTTACTGTTACTGGAATATAAGAACCATAAGGCCAAACCTGTGTAGCTTTTGTTTATTGTTTTTGTTATTTATTTTTTGGTTCATGGAACACTGTTTAGATAGGAAGTTTGCAACTTTTGTTTTAATCATCACTTCAAACCTGTGCATCACTTCAAGGTGAGATAGAGGTTATATTATATGCTGTTGCTTTCCTAAGCATGTGTATAGCTGTTATATACATAATATGGCTTCTAGATTCCAGGGACATGTCAGAGCCTTTTATACCCTTGCACACATCTTTATTTCTAAGATTTTTAATGAAAAAGTCTGCCTCAACTGTTACCTTGACGTTAGGCAGTCATAAAACTAAAACATTTGCTTGTAATGATTTTTCTAGGCATATTTCCCATCCTCTATGTCCTTCACACTAGGGAAATATCAAGAAACCACATGATGGGGGCTGGAGCAATAGCACAGCGGGTAGGGCGTTTGCCTTGCACGCAGCTGACCCAGGTTCAATTCCCAGCATCCCATATGGTCCCCTGAGCACTGCCAGGGGTAATTCCTGAGTGCAGAGCCAGAAATAACCCCTGTGTGTTGCCGGGTGTGACCCAAAAAAGCAAAAAAAAAAATTTAAAAAAAAGAAACCACATGATGCATTTGTTGACCAATATCTGGGAATATATGGTTACTAAACTCAGATTCAGTTTTTGTTGTTTCATTGGTTTCAAGCAGCTCTGTAAATGAGGGATATATTTATTTAATATTCTGCTTTTTTTTTCTCTCCCTTGAATTCTGAAATGGTTGATCCTTAGCTATTATTTTTTCATTTGTTTTTGTTTTTTCCCTATTTGAGTCACAACCTGCCATGCTCAGGGGTTACTCCTGGGTCTGCACTCAGAAATTACTATTGGCTGTGCTTCGGAGACCATATGGGATTGCGGGGGATTGAACCCAGGCAAATGCTCTTCCCACCATATTATTGCTATGTCAGTCTTTGACTATTTTTGCCAGGGTTTTTGTTTGTTTTGTTGCTGCTTTTATGGCAGGGGGCCGAGTGTGTGTGTGTGTGTGTGTGTGTGTATGTCTGTGTGTGTATGTGTGTGTGTCTTAGGGGGTGTTACCTCTCAGCTGTTCTTAAGCTGTCTGGGGTGGGGTGGGGACAGCTGTCCCTTTGATTCTAGACCAGGAGGGTCAGTGGTTTAATGTGAAGGTCCAAGAATTCAGTGTTGCTCAGGCCCTGCCCTGCTGAGAAGTACCTGGACCTCCCCAGGGATGGGGGAGAGGGGGGGAAAGGGTGGTGCTTTCAAGTCTGTGCCCTGCAGTACTTGGGGAAGGGAGCCATGTGATCTGAGATCAAATTGGGTTCAATAGCATTCAAAGTGTTTGGTTTGACCCTGTACTATCCCTCTGGGCCCTACTTATTTCTTTTTAATATTTGGTGCCTCAAGGATTGTTCCTATTTTTATTCTTGATGTTTAACTGTTGTATTTTTGTTCCGATCAAAGAGTATTACTAAGTTAATTGTCTCTTTTTCTAATCTAAGTACTGTATTTTGGGTTCATCAGTAGTTTGTTTACTATTTAAAAATTTATTGATTTGTGCTCTCTTTTTATTTCCTTCTGCTTTCTTTGAGTTACATGCCTTTTCCCTCCTCAGGTTCTTAATATTGAAACATTGGAGTTTTGATCTTTCCTTACTAATTTAAGCAACGTTAAAATTTCTAGCTAAATATGGATTTATTTGCATCTGACACATTTTGCTGATGTGTTGTTAATTAGTTGTAAAAGACTGGAGTGATAGCACAGTAGGTAGGGAGTTTCCCTTGCACCCGGCTGACCCGGGTTCACTTCCTCTATCCCTCTCAGAGAGCCTGGCAAGCTACCAAGAGTATCCTGCACAGCAGAGCCTGGCAAGCTATCCCGTGTCGTATTCTATATGCCAAAAACAGTAACAAGTCTCACAATGGAGATGTTACTGGTGCCTGTGCGAGCAAATTGATGCACAGTGACAGTGCAGTGGTACTTAGTGGAAGATCACTATTAACTAAATTTGAAATCAAAAGAGATGTAACTTTATAATCATTTTACAAATGAGAATACCTGAGACTAGAAAATTTAGGCAATTTATGAAATGCTTATTCTTTGTGCTGATAAATCCCAGAAGCTCAAAAAAGAAAGCTTCCTATTTGTTTACATTTTAATTTTGGCCAGCCCTATATATATTGCCATTGCAAAGTGACAGAATTTATGTGAACAGTTGCTGTCCTTCAGCCAATTTTTATAACACAAAAATTAAAAGATATTGAAAGAGTTCAAGGTGTTTTCAAATATTAATAGCCTTTGATTTATTCAGGTTTATGCCATGTATAAAAATAAAATTTACACTAAGAAAAGACTGTGAACTGCTATCTCTTTTCTCCTTTCCTCTCTATTTGCCTTGTAACTTGATTCATTCCAGTGGAATTATAAATAATTCACTGTGCTATTTGATATGGATAATAAACAACCAACCTATGTGAGATATTCAGATGTTGAAATATGAAAGAAATTACTTTGGAAAGGGATTAGCCCAAAGACCACATCAGCAAGATAAGAGAATCCAGAGATATAGGTGAAATATTTGGAATGCAAGCCAATACACAGGCCAGAAAGCTGCCCTGGAAATAAGTGCTATAATTTCCTCACAAAGATACTGCATTGGGGCTGGAGCAATAGCACAGAAGGTACGGTGTTTGCCTTGCACGAGGCCGACCTGGGTTTGATTCCCAGCATCTCATATGGTCCCCGAGCACTGCCAGGAGTCATTACTGAGTTCATGAGTCAGGAGTAAACCCTGTGTATTGCCGGGTGTGACCCAAAAAAGAAAAAAAGAAGAGAAAAAGAAGAAAAAAAGAAAAAAGATACTGCATTGAAGAACACGGAGAACTATCTGAATCTTAAAAAAATATGTTTATATTTCATCAACAGAAAAACTGTATACTTGTTTCTATATGATTATTAATTTTTGTTAAATGTGAAGTTATCAGGTGTATCAAGAAACACATTTTTCAAATATTTACACATAAAAGATCTATTTAAGGACTAGGCAGATAGCTTAATTATTGGGGTACATGCTAGGCTTTCAAGAGGCATAATACTGCTTCGCCTTCCCCAGTATAATTGGTTGTAGGCCTGAAAGCACCAAGTACTGCCAAGTGTGGTCTTGCTGTCCAGCAGGATTTGCTGATTCAAAGCAGAACTATTACAAGATTGCTGGGGCATTAAAAAGTCTATGATCAAGGAGTCAGGCTGAGTATTGGTAGGATTCTTCTCCCCCTCTTCCCACTCTTTTGCCACTTTCCCACACACACAAGGCTCGATGAGCACTACTTGGGAACACCCAAGTCCCCAAAAGGTTACCCATCTGATATTTGTTTTTAAAAGGGCATTTCTTTTTTTATATCTCCTTATCTTTTGTGTGTTATAAACACTCATTGCCTTTTCTATATGCCTTAACTACAAATAGTAGTCAGATGAAGAATTTAGATAAAATATTGAATACTAATGGGATGATTGTCAGCTATTTTGTTTTAAAAGTTGCCTTTTTAATAAAGCAACTATGATAAGCATAAAGAGAGATATCAATGCAATACTAATAAGGGACCTTTACACCCCACTGCAGTGTGGAACATATTAACCAGACAGAAAATCAATAAGGAGAAAAAGACCACTTAGATGAGTATTTAGAAGAGCTGAGTCTACTATATGTTTATAGAGTATCACACTCTCAAAACATACAGAACAATAAAAACAGTACAAAAATAAAAGTTTACTGCAATACAGGCTTAGGTCAGCAAACCAGAAAAAGCTAAATGAATAATCAAACAATGTGCCTTAAGGAGCTAGTAAAAGGATAAATGAAACCAAAAGTTAGTAGAAGCAGGACATTTTTTAAAAGATAGCATGAAAATAAAATAGAAATAAGTATTATAAATGAAAATAAATAGAAATACATAGCACAAATATAAATAAAACCCAAAAATTATTCTTTCAAAGAACACTCAAAACTGATAAACAGTTCTTAAGAAAAACCCAAATAAATAGGCTCATAAATAGAAGGGAGAAGCAAAGATATTACAGACAAAAATAATGTATATTACAGAAATAAAAATCATCTTTAGGTACTTTTGTGAACAGTTTTATTCCAATAAAGTTGAGAACCTGGAACAAATGGATGAAATTCATTACTTCCTCTTAACGACTCTAGAGAAGTAGAAATTTTGACTAGCCCAATAATATGCAAAACAATTGACAGTAATTCTTTAACCAAACAGCTCCAAATGGTTTTTCAAGTGAATTCTACCACATCTTCAGAGATTACCTATTCTCTCGTGTGTTACTCTCTGTCTCTGTCTCTGTCTCTTTCTCTGTCTCTGTCTCTCTGTCTCTCTCTCTCTATCACACACACACACACACACACACACACACACACACATACACACATTCTCTTTACATATCTCTCCCTTTCTCTCCTGCATCTTTCCTCAAAACTTCCAGATAAAACCTGTTATATACTAGTGCTTGGTGCTAATGTGGGGAGAAAGGAATCATCATTCATTGTTGGTGGGAATGCCGACTGATCCAGCCTTTCTGGAAAACAAGATGGGTATTCCTTAAAAACATTAGAAATTGAGCTTCCATCTTACCTAGCAATACCACTTCTGGGAATATATCCCAAGGGTGCAAAAGAAACACAGTAGAAATGACATCTGCACTTTTCATTACAGCACTGTTCACAATAGCCAAAACCTGGAAAACAGCCCAAGTGCCTGAGAACAGACTGGTTAACGAAACTTTAGTACATCTATACAAGTGGAATACTATGCAACTGTTAGGAAAGATGAAGTCATGAAATTTACATATAAGTGGATGGATATGGAGAGTACTATGCTAAGTGAAAAGAGTCAGAAGAAGAGGGGCAGACAGAATGACTGTACTCATTTGTGAAATATAAAGTAACATACTATGAGACTAATGCTCAAAGATAGTAGAGACAAGGACCAGGAAGATTAGTCCACAGTTGGAAGCCTTCTTCATGTGCAGGGGATAAATTAGTTGGGATAGAGAAGAAAAACTAATCAATGATGTTTGGAGAGTTTGCTTAGAATAGAAGATGTGTGCTGAAAGTAGACAAAGGACCAAATATGATGACCTCTTAGCATCCATATTGTAAACTATAATGCCCCAAAGTAGAGAGAAAGAAGGAAACTTCTTGCCATAGAAGCAGGGGGTCGGGTGGAGTGAGGGTGGCAGGAGGGATACTGGGAATATTTGTGGTGGGAAAGCAACTCTGGTGGAGGGATGGGTGTTCTAACATTGTATGACTGAAACCCAATCATGAAAGTTTTGTAACTGTATCTTATGGTGATTCAATACAAAAAATATTTTTAAATAAGAAATGAAAAAATAAAACCTGTTATACTTTCAAAAAGGTGGGGAGAAGTATTTTCAGAGCATTTCTGTGAAGTCAACCTTATTCTGACATCAAAATCAGAGGCACTACAATGGAAGGAAATTACTGATTAATATCTCTGATAACAAAGGTGCAAAAGAGCCTAAAAAAATTTAGAGACTAAAATTCAAGAATATATAAGAATAATTATACATTATGATCAAACATTTTCCTTTTTTTAACAACGACAAGTTGAAAATATTGGATCCACTTATCCACTTGAACATATACAAAGAACATATTTTAAATAGAAACATAATAGAAAATGAAACGTGGGACACATTATAATACAAAAGTATGTTAAGTTTAAAGGGTTAGTCTAACTAATAGAAATGTTTGATTGCTTCAGGGAAGGAAGATGAGAAGATTTTTTTAAAATTTTTTTTTATTGAGTCACCATGTGGAAAGTTACAAAGTTTTCAGGTTTAAGTCTCAGTCATACAACGCTCAAACACCCATCCCTTCACCAGTGCACATATTCCACCACCAAGAATCACAGTATAGCTCCACCCCGCACCCCCACACCCCTAACCCCCCACGCCCTAGCCCCCCACATACCCCTAGCCCCCCGGCCTGTGTAACTAATAAATTTCACTTTACTTTCACTTTGATTGCATTCAATATTTCAACAAAACTCACTATTACTGTTTGGAGAGTCTTTCCCCTAAAGTTGGACCTGCTGAAAAGGAAGCATTTGATAATTTGTTTTCCATTGCTGAGAATAAAGAGGTATGAGGTCGAGTGACAGCAGTTAGCGGCCTCACGGTTTTGGGTGTCTGTATTTTAGTATTTTAGTAACTAAGTCCAGAGAAATATCTGCCAGATATTGCATCACTGCCAACTTGTACTTCTTAGTTACATTATATTCCACATATGAGTGCAATCTTTTTATGTCTGTCTCTTATGATCAAACGTTTTATGTTAAGGAAGTTAAGATGATTCAGTATACAAAAACCAATACAACACACGAAATAAAAATAAAGATTAAAAAAGTAAATAATATAAATTAATCCATGAAAAAGAAAGCTCTTTTAAAAATTTTTGGGTCACAACCAGATATATCAGTGCTTTCTTCTGGCTTTGTACTCAGAGGTCACTCCTGGTGTTGCTCAGGGGACTATATATGGTGTGGGATCAGAACTGTGGTCTGCTGCATGCAAGGCAAACAAATCAACCCTCGTACTATCTCTGTCACCTGGAGAGAAAAGTTTTGAAAAGGTTCAGAATCTGTTTATGAAAAATTCTCCACAAAACGGTTATAATAGGATTATTCCTCACCACAGTAAACACCAAACCCACATGGAATAAATTCACAATTAATATCATACTCAATTACTAAAAAATTGAAAGATTTTCCTCTCAGATCACACATAAAACAAGGAAGCGCTCTATTATCACATCACTATTCTGCAACATATCATTTGAAGTCTTAGCCGTGGCAATTAATCAAGAAAAAGAAATAAAAGGATTCCCAATTATAAATAAACAAAATATCACCATTCATTGATGGCATTATAATGTACATAAAGAAACATAAAATGGGGCTGGAGCAATAGCACAGCGGGTAGGGCATTTGCCTTGCATGCGGCCGACACAGGTTTGATTCCCAGCATCCCATGTGGTACCCTGAGCACCACCAGGAGTAATTCCTGAGTGCAGAGCGAGGAGTAACCCCTGAGAATCGCCAGGTATGACCCAAAAATAAAAAATTAAATTAAAAAAAAGAAAACCATAAAGCTTCCAGTAAAAATCAATAAACAAATACACTGACAGGATACAAAAATAAATACACAAAATTTGTTTTCCTTGTCATGCAAATAATAAACTAAAACACAAATTAAGGTAACCTAATTAACAGCAGCATTCAAAAACTCAAGAATCTAAGATTTAATGTATACATTGAAAACTTTAAGTTCTTTAAAGAAACAAGACACAAGAACATGGAAATGCATCTCATGTTCAAAATAAAATTTCAATTTCCCATTTGAAAGTCAGAAAAAGAGGGGCCGTGCTGTGGATCGAGCAGGATGGAAGAACCCAAAAGCGCGCCCTTGGACTCCAAGCAGCCCACTGAACTAATTCCGGCACGGGATCGGAGACCCCACGGCGGGCTGCGAGAGTGGAAACCGGCCATTCCCCAATTCTTTTAACCTCTCTCTCTCTCAATCCCTTCCTCCCGAGCACAGCGCAGGGTCCACGGCTTTCTGAGTGCAAAATGGAGACACCGAACTTCTCTCTAGATTTCTCCATCTTATGAGCACCATAAAAGGGTAAAAGTTTATAGTGATATTATTTCTGGTTGTACTTTTCCTGGACTTTATACAGAAACCCAAAACCGCGCGGCCGTGGCAGCGGCCGCGCAACCTAATGTCATCTTAGTATCAGCAATATGTAATGGTTCCTTCTTAATGGGTCGGACTTTTGTGGGAGATCCTAACAAGAATAGTAAATCTTTTGCTGAAATATTGAAGGCAATCAAAGTGGTAGCCATCTCTCTAGACTGAACTAAGCTATATCCCCACGCCGGCTGAGAAGAAATATCCTTCTTTCTCGGGAAGAAACGCGGCGTGGTGTCAAACATAGTGTGATGTCCATTAAGCAAACAGACCTGGTGGCATGGGAATGGGATATAAGGGGAAAAATTATGTACATGGAACAGTGGGACGCTGGTGGAATCTCGAGCCAGAGCCGATACCAGCGCAAGCTCTTCGGTTCCAGAAACTGCTTGCAGACACTCTACTAGACTATCAACTAAGCCAGAGCCCCACGCCGGCTGATGAAGGGAAATAACTATCCTCTTCGGTTTTTTTTTCCCTTTGTCAGACAGCATGGCGATTACTAAACAGGCGTGAACTCAGTGGCGCGGGGCAAGGGGGAAAAAGAAAAGTTATGTAAAAAACAGCAGGACTTAATTTCTCTATATAATTAGCAATGGAGAACTATCAAATGCTTCCTTGGCAATAGGACTGTCTTTTTCTTTTTGGGGGGAAACCCCAGCAATGGTAGTGAGTTGTGTGTTGAAACATGGAATGTAATCGAGATAAAGTGTAAACGAAGTGAAACTTATCACGTACAAGGGTGGGGACCGGGGAGGTGGGAGGGGGCGGCAGATATACTGGGGGGGTTGGTGATGGAAGATGGGCACTGGTGAAGGGAAGGGTGTTTGAGTATTGTATAACTGACATAATCCTGAGAACTATGTAACCCTCCACTTGGTGATTCAATAAAAAAAATTTTAAAAAAAAGAGTCAGAAAAATAAGTGAACTGAAACATCTATAAAGAAAGCATACAATAGCCAGTAGGCATATGAGGAAAATGTTTAGGATCACTGGTTAGCAATAAAACACAAATCAAAAGTTCAATAAGATCTTACCTCACAGTTATGAGAATAGTCTATGCAAAAAAATGAATAAATCCAGAACAAAGAAACACTCTTACATTCTTGGTAGGAATATAAATTGATCCAATCTCTATCAAAAACACTATGGAATTTTCCCAAAAATTTAGAAACAGAACTATTATAATATCCAGTAATCCCACCCCTACATATCCTATCAAAGAAACACTAAATTATTTGAAAAGATACATTCACATGTATATTCATTGCAGCTATAGTTATTTTAGCCAAGATCTGCAAACAACCCAAGTGACCAACAACAGATGACTGGATAAAGGTATGTGGTTTAGAAACACAGTGGAATTCAATTCAGTTTAAGAAAAGATAATCTTGTCTCTAGTTACAACATAAAGGGAGTTAGAGGGTGCCAAAAGCCATAAGATACAGATAAATATCAAAATGATGTTATCTGTATATAGTATATTAATATAGAAAAGAGGGGGAGAGATAATATCTAGTGAAACCAGGATCTTAGACCTTCCCAATACAACTTAAATTACTTGGGACTGTGGGTTAAAATTCCAGTGGACATGGTATAGGAATGTTGGCATCTGGTGGTACATATAGAATATACAAACATTTACACTTTTATAGACCAATGTTATCTCAATAATAAAAAATATGTCAACTGATACATTGTTTTTCTTCTTTCACATTAGTCTTGATTTATGCTGCCACAACAGATATATTCCTACTCACTGTGGCAGCCCACACTACCCCGCCTGAATTGGATAAAATTCCTTTTACATCAAAACAATGTAACCACTGTCATCCCGTTGCTCATCGATTTGTTCGAGCGGGCAACAGTAACGTCTCTCATTGAAAGACTTATTGTTCCGGTTTTGGCATATCCAATACACATGGGTAGCTTTCCAGGCTCTGCTGTGCAGGTGCGATACTCTCGGTAGCTTGCCAGGATCTCTGAGAGGGGCGGAAGAATCAAACTCAGGTCGGCAGAGTGAAAGGCGAACGCCCAACAGCTGTGCTATCGCTCCAGCCCTACATCAAAACAATGAAGAATTAAAAATTAAATAAAGCCGCTAGATAAGGTTTATTTCAGAGGACTCTGACACATAACTACAAAAGAATGTCCAAAACCAAAAATAAACTCAAGAAGAAGGCATCAGTTTGGGAGGCACTTCAGTATTAAAGCGCCTGCCATGTAATCATGAGGCTACACGTTCAAACTCCAGTAGCAGCTACATGAGGCAGATAAGTGAGAGTCTTGTAGTTCTGATATTGGCAGCTTTTCAATCTGTTGTCCTGGTATCACATGCTTTATCACATATTTTCTGGCTACATCACAGTCAGTTGTATTCCATGTTCCCCCAGGGAGCACCACAACTACAAATACATGTGAGCACCATGTGCAGGCGAGCACCCCCTTCCAAGTATCTGTATGAATACTACAACTAAAAGGTGCACCCCCCCCCAAGAGCCTGGACACCAGAATGTGTGTGAGAACCATAAGTAAAGAAGTGTCATCTCTGACAAGCAGAGTGGCATAGTATGCCAACACCACACCTGATGTGTGACCCACAGCAAACACAATCAGTGAGATATGTAAGCAGAAGAATCAAGCATGTCACTGGAACAACACAATCCACAGAGGGAAGGGCATAGGGATGGGGGTGCTGGGAGAATAGGCCTTTGGGATAAGGGTAAGCATAAAACAACTCAAAGTAGCTGCATTGGTTGCTGAATAATAAGAACATGGTTTATCTAAAATTCTATCAACTTTGCATCACAATTCTTCCTGTTCTACAACCTTTAGATTAGGAAGCTGTATAGGACAAGATTTGTTCAACCTAGGATAAGATAATTGAGAAATTCATTTAGGTTTGAGCATTCTTTCTATTTGACTCACATTCAATTTTTTACTTACATTTCTTAAATCTGATGAACACAACTATTTCAGATTAAATAGTACTCTAACTACACATACAACCTTAGGTTGAGTCTGTAGACATGTTCCAGTCTTCTATATTTTGTAGGCATGTTCCAGTCTTCTATATTTTGAGGCTGGCAGTTGTGTTGCTTGGGGTTCAGATGGATTCTCACATATAGAACATTGCCACCCTTAGCAGTCTACAATGAACTCAGTATTATTTGGAAAATAAATCTTATTTGTTAAATCCAACAGTGTGTGTTTGTCTTTCTCTTAGTGCAAATCTACTGGGACAACAGACAATTGTCAATACAGAGTTTGTGTTCAGAATTCAGCACTTTGCATTTGGGTTTCATCTGTGAGAAAAGGAAAAAATACCTACTTTAATGTCTTCCACACACACATATTTCACATATTAGATAAAATATGCAATTTAATGCATACACATAAAATGTGTGATAATGTGTATACTTATATGTATATATATATATATATATATATATATATAGTATTGGGTAACTGGTCAGTCCTTCTCCTCCTCAGCAAGGAGCTTAGGTTTACTGAGTAACACCCATCACAGTGCTCCTGAAGCATTCCCATTAATCTTTATCTTCTCCTTTGGGCCTTAATTCCCCTATCTGTTAATCCCTCATTTCTCCTAATCAGAACTTGTGACTTGTAAAGTGAAATTCTTCAGAGATCTCTGGATTTTGTATTTGGAAGTGAAATATGCTTTCTCTTTTTTTTCCCTTTATGTCCTTTGAGGTTTACATTAGAGCAGTTTATATTAGTCCATTTTTGTATAGACACAGGAAGACAGTTAATGCTATGATCTTGCAACTTGGGAGTTAATTGACTCCAAATAATATTCACTCCTGGGCATCTGACATATTTATTTGGCTTACGCCTCAGTTGCCCTTAGTTCCTAGCATCCCCAAAGCAGGGTCTGACAAAGGAACTTGAATGGATCCAGGCAATCTGTGAGATACCCTGGCAATGAAAGAGAAAGCCTCAGTTTCCCCTTGCCAACTAGAGGGAAGCCCACAGTTTCCCCTCGCCAGCAGTTCCATTTCTCCCCATTGACCAACCACACCTCATCCCCAAGGCCCTATGTTTAACATTCCTGGAGTTCCCCAGGACCCTATTCTTCTGTCCCAAAACTAGGAATCACAAGACTGAGATAATGAAAAATACCCAAGACAGGTGACTAGAAAGACAAACCAGCTCCATTACCCTGTAGGTTCCTTACATTCTCTGTAACACAAAGACCCATTTTTCCTATACAATCTCACAAAAAGAGCAACAGTTAACTTAGTCCTATGCTTAGTTCCTCCCCACTTGGAAGCTCCTTTTTCTTTTCTCTTCTACTTCCCAATACACTTTCCTACTTTCCAACTCTGATTCTGAGCATCTTTATTATTCAATATTTTCATTCTTGAAAATACGGAAGAACCTGGGAATCGTGAATAAAACAGAGACCTGCCACCACCGCTTCGGCTTTGTCTGCATCAGCACCAAAAAGGGATAGACCAGGTACCATAAAACTTATAATAAGTTAAGAACAAGGTCATGGACAAATTCTGTCATGACCCAGATAGAAGTGACTGTACAAGAACCCTGATGGGGTTAAGAAGGACTAATCTGGCCTGAGGACTGTAGTCTGGGATATATAGTGCAATGTCCCTAGGAAAGCTACCCTATAAGCTTAATATATCTCTTACTGTGTCCATACAAAATAACTAGAAAGTCTATTAAGAAGTAAATTTAAGGGGCTGGAGTGATAGCACAGTGGGTAGGGCATTTGCCTTGCATGTGACCAACCTGGATTTGATTTCCAGCATCTCATATGGTCCCCTGAGCACCGCCAGGAGTAATTCCTGAGTGCAGAGCCAAGAATAACCCTTGATCATCGCAGGGCATGATCAAAAAGCAGAAAAAAAGAGAGAAGAAGAAGAAGAAGTAAATTTAAGATGATTGTTTAAATGGATATGGAGTAAGGAAAGGAGAAATACACCCTTAGAGAGAGGATGTGGGGGAGAGGAGGGTGAGGAGATATGAGACAGGGGGAGACTGGCATGGAGGCCAGAGAGTGAGACTAGAGATTGGAATAATTGGAACAGCAGTTGATCACCAACCAGCGTGGCCCTATTCCCTCCTTCTCTCATCCATTGTCATCAGCAATCCGGGGGTGGGGAAGCAACCTGACCCCTGAGCGCACATAGCGAATGCCCACACTTATTGAGCACACAATATAGGTCCAACCTTTATATTCTACATAAATTATATATAAACACATTCTAAGAGTTTCCAAAACAATTTTCTAGAGGGAACAAATGTTATAAAAAGAAAGGAATATAAGCTTAGGATGCATTTTGAACAAGTATTTATTTCAGGATTGGAAAGATAGTACAGCAGGTAAGGCATTTATTTTGCATGCAGCTGACCTGGGTTTGATCCCCTGCACTCCAGAGGGTCCCCTAAGCCTTTCCAGGAATAATCCCTGATTTACTGCCAGGTGTGGCCCCAGCTTTTTTTCTTTCAATATATTATTTAAAAGCAATTTAACTCATCTTTATAATAAAGATGTCTCCTAAGCATTTCATTACAGATTGTGATATTTTTAACTATTCCAGGGAGGCAATGAAATAAAAATGTTTTTGAATTCTGCAGGCTTTTGTGACGTTCTGACACAGCTTCTTAGAAATTTTGTTTGAAATTGAATCAGAACTGAATACTCTTGGCAACCCGAACCAATGATTTCAGATCTAAAGATTATCAACTCCGCCTCTCAAAAATCATCCAAGTTAAATTTGTCAGAAAATCGTGAGTCTTTGTGTGCAAATGAGATTATGAAAGAATATATTTTACATTATGTTAGGTAAGACAGTTGACAAGAATTAGTCAACAGAAGGAAATTAAACAGAAGACGTAAGGACTTCCGTCATGAAATATGGCCAACCATCATGGATATTTATATTTCATTTCTCTGTAGATCAAATTTATTACCCAAGATGGAATTCCATCAGCACAGGGGTAGCCAAACAGTCATGGGGGGAAGGAGATAAATAAAATGATCAACCCAGTACGATAAGAGTAAATGGAAGAGACAATAGCTCTCAACTTTGTTCCTTGGATGGTACAATATAGGAATGGGAAGAACAGTAGAACAAGGCTAAAGCTTACACATGAGCATTGGTGGCATCTGTAGCTACTTTCCTAACTAGAACATATTTGATCTATTACTCCTTCCTACTCCTACTTGATATCAAAAGTCACTACAAAAAGTTACTATAAAGAGGTGGGCAGGACAAAAATGTCTGAAAGGAAACAGTCCTGCACACACGTCTATGGCATCAATACAAATGACTTGTTAAAACTAAACTCAACACAGACTCCCATAAGGGGAATTGCTAAGAAAATTTAATGAAAGACACAGCATAACTGCCAGGATATTTGATGCCGCAGAACCAAGAACTACAGACAAGCTTAGAGCTAAGGATCATTTCCCCTGGGAGGAGTGAAGGAAGGGACCAGAGGGGAGAGGAGGTGAAGGAACATAGACTGAAAAAGAAATGGGACCAACAAATCAGTATCACTTGTATCACTTGTCATCCCATTGATCTTCGATTTGCTCGAGCGGGTGCCAATAATGACTCCATTTGTCCCTGTCATGTGCTAGTGTACCCCAATGACATCTGCTCACTCCAGGAACACAAAGAGCCTCAAACCATTCATTCATGGTTTTGACGAAGAAGTCTGACAATCTCGTAGGTGGGCAGCCACTCGATCTTTTGACATCCCGTGGAAACCAGTCTGTAACAGCTCTAGTCCAGCAGTCATCTTTAAATCGCATTACATGTCCAGCCCATCTGAGTTTTGACACCTTGGCAAATGAGACATCGTCTCTGGTTCTTGCTCATTGATGGAAGTCAGAACTCCTTCCTCATTGTTGGAATGAGGAGCTTGTTCTTTATTCCAACAAATAAGTACCAGGAAATAAATATAATACTAAACAATAAAACACCAGCCAAAGGATGGAGGGTACTAAACGCAAAAGTTTTACTGAACTTCACCTTTATTCTGTCATTACATCAACGGAAAACAGAATGTAGTAGGGTGGGAGAGAGAAGAGACAGATGAGAAGCAAAAGGGCACAAGGGTCAAGGTATATTGGTGGTGTTAAGGAATGCTAGAGGTAAATATCCAAACCACAGAGCCAAAACCACTGAAATAATAAAGCCCCAACTTTAGTAACCAATTTTGAATGTGCCATTCAAGACAGCAGTTTGGGTGTGGGGTGGGTAGGGGAGAGGACTGCTAGTGGAGGGAAGTTGAAACTGATGGCAGGATCTGTGATGGAACATTATATGTCTAAAATAAAACTATACATAACTTTGTAAGTAATAGTGCTTTAATAAAATATTGGGGGGGGGGAGAAAAGAAAACAGACTTGGTTGTGTTGAGACCGATCAATTGGAAAGTCACTCTTAAACAGGCTGAGATGTTTCCAAGATGAGGCCCACTAAATAAGTCTGCAACTACAAAGCCGTTCTTTTTTTTTTTTTTTTTTTGGATTTTGGGTCACACCCGGCGATGCACAGGGTTTACTCCTGGCTCATGCACTCAGGAATTACTCCTGGCGGCGCTCAGGGGACCATATGGGATGCTGAGAATCAAACCCGGGTTAGCCGCATGCAAAGCAAATGCCCTACATATAACTCCAGCCCCCAAAGCCGTTCTTTTATTTTTTATATTTTTTTCCCTTTCTTCTGGCAGTGCTTGTGGATATTGAAAAAAGGACTTCACAATTGAATATTAAGCAGCTATTAGGAAACATGAAACCTTGACATCGCTGCAACTTGGATGGAATACCAGGGCATCAATTTAAGTGAAATAAGTCAGAGGGATAAATAAATGAAGCCACTTATTCGTGCTACACAGAAAAACAAAACTAGGTAATTGACAGTATCAGATAGTGACATGCCCTTGGTCTTTGATTACAAACTGATATTTGCAACCAAGTAGTAAAAAAGGGGCAGGGGTTCCGGGAGAAGAAGGAAAAGGTCAACTAGAAGTAACATTGTTGACAGAGGGTTTTGCGCAGGTTAGTTGTAATGAAAGTAAAGTAACATTTCATATTAAAATTATAAGCTCTATAGCTTTTGTATTCATGTTATCTAAATAATAAAAATGTGAAATAATTCATTATATATAATAAATTGTATATAATTATATATAAATAATATTTAATTATATATTTCACTGTATCACTGTCATCCTGTTGAACATCGATTTGCTGGAGCGGGCACCGGTAACGTCTCCATTGTCAGACTTGTTGTTACCGTTTGGGGCATTATTGATTATGCCATGGGTAGCTTGCCAGGCTTTGCTTTGAGGGCAAGATACTCTTGGTAGCTTGCCGGGCTCTCCGAGAGGGATGGAGGAATTGAACCCGGGTCAGCCGTGTGCAAGGCAAGCACCCTACCTGCTGTGCCATTGCTCCATCCCAATTATATATAAATAATACAAATATGAAACAATTCATTATATATCTCTCTATATAACTAGTTATATATATATATATATATATATATATATATATATTTCCTTTCTTAGGCATAGTGCATTCCTTCAGGATTTTTTTTTCTTTTTGGGACATATCTGGTGATGCACAGGGGTTACTCCTGGCTCTGTACTAAGGATTTCTGGGAACAGAACTCCAGTCGGCCACGTGCAAGGCAAATGCCCTACCCTATCTCTCCTATCTTTCCATCCTCTCCTTCAGGCCTTCAGTCTTTTCATTCCCTCACCCTTTCCTTTGCATGCCTACTTTCACGAGATTGTTCTTCGTGTTATTCAGTACTTACAAAACTGGAATCACCTCATCTTTACATTCATATCTGACTGATACATTGGATCTCCAAAAAAAAATTTCTCTCATTGTTCTCTTGGTTCCTTGCACAAAGGAAACTGATGCACATTCACATGCCCAACTAAGTTTCTTTGGATGAGAGGGCCAAGTTCCAGTATCTGTAGTATGATCTGATTACTGCTGTGCTTAGTTTTACCCTCTAAATACAATCTGTCCCTCAAAACTAAGTGACTTAAAATTAAGCCCCTCAAAATGAAGTCCCTCAAAATTAAAAGTGTTAATAAATCCCAATACTAGTCCTTATTTCTGTTTATGATTAACTTCCAAAAGTAAAGAACACCAAATATTCAATTTAAATACTAATGTCTGTTCATATTTACCATTTTTTACCTATATTCACCTTTCTCTTTCATATTGTATGTTCAAATACATAACTTTCTTGCTAATTCCTGTATTTCTTCCTCCTTTGCCCTTTTTGTAGCGCATGACCTACTGGGCATTATTGTTGTCTAATTTCATAAATAAGAAATATATTTTCCATTACCAAAAGCAAAGACTAAATTTTTCAACACTTATTACCACATTTCCTTAAGATGAAATAGGAACAATAGGAGTCAATACTCCTGAGTGAAATTAAATCTATACAGTAGAGCTTCTTTGCCAGCTGAATCATCCTGTCTAACTAGAATTTTCTACAAAGGTACTTAATTCTTTAACAGAAAATTAAAATTTTGAAAGATAAATATTCTCAAACTTCCACCCGCTCATTTATAAAACTAGAAACTAGTCATCTTGCAGTATACTATGAAATATTTTCAGTAGTTAAATGAAGCTAAATATTTGTTAAAATGATAACGTATTTTAACTGTCTTCATACTTTCCTATTTAAAAAGTCAACTAATTACCTCAAAAGTAGGAAAGATTTACCCAGAACAACAGCATACTTTCTAAATAAAAGACCAATTAGTCTTGACAGCCCTTCTACTAGAATTCTAATTATTGCAGTGTTTATGTAATAGTAAAGTCCAATTTTTCTACCTCATATTTATATGAAATTGTATAGGTGGCCACTTTAATTTTATTAATAGAAGTAATCACAAGAATAACTGCTTTTCCTGGCTTGGCATATATTAAACAAAATGAAAAATCATAATAATCTGTCCTGGGCCAGAAAAGTAATAGGGGTTAGGCTAGGGCCTAGTATGTAGCTATGGGTACTACCAGGTGTGGTTAAATGTTTTACCAAACTTCCCAACACTCCCCCTACCCTCGCCCCACAAAATACCCTGCCCTGTGAAGGTCAAATGATGTCTGCCTCTGTATAGGGAATAATAATAATTGTTTCAAAATTATAAGAAAAAGAAAATTAATTATTATCCAAAATTAAAATAGTGTCTCTTCAATTCCTTTTCCTTCTAAATGTATTGATGCACAAATATATACATTTTATGTTTGCCTTTATTTATTTATTTATTTTTTATTAAATCACCATGTGGAAAGTTACAAAGTTTCCAGGCTTATGTCTCGGTTATACAATGCTTGAACACCCGTCCCTTCACCAGTGCCCATATTCCACCGCCAAAAACCCCAGTATACCTCTCACCCCCCACCCCCCCACCCCCGCCTGTGTAGCTGATAAATTTCCCTTCGTTTTCTCTTTACCTTGATTACATTCCATATTTCAACACAAAATTCACTATTGTTGTTGGAGTTTCCCCCCAAAAATCAGCCCTGATGACAAGGAAGCATTTGATAGTTAGTTTTCCATTGCTGAAAATAAAGAGATATGAAGTCGTGCGGCCGCGATAGCGGCTGCATGGTTTAGGATTTCTGCATTTTAGTATTTTAGTAATTAAGTCGAGGGAGATTTATGTTAGAAATTGCATCTTTTCCCTTCCTAGGGCAGCATGGGGTATGGCTTAGTTCATCGTCTAGAGACACTGGTGAAAGCAGTTGCTGGTACCAAAAGTAGTCTAGGGGACTCCGGATTGTGGTCATCAGCAGCAGAGCGGCCGCACAAACATGTGGCCACCCAGGTCGCATCTCGGCGGAGCACACACCGATATCATCCCGGCCCGAGACTGCCCACACGCGTCCTGCTGTTTTAAGTTCCAACCTCTTTTTTTTTCTTCCCTTGCCACCAAGATCATACCTGCTTAAAAGTCCTCATAATATGGCCTACATTTGCCTTCTTTTAAATCACTATAAATCTTTTCTATATGGCAGATATTTCCAAATTTAAACATTCTTATAAAATCCTGTGGAACAAACCTGATTGCTTCCATGTGATAGAGAAAATGAAAGTTGGAATATGTAGCTTACTTGTTGATGGTCTCATAATTGGGGAGTTGCAGAATTAGAACTGAAATCCAGATATTCAGGATCAAAACCAAATTTTTCCCATGTATGTATTACCAAATTACATACAAAGATGTATTTTATATTTCAAAGTGATGGAAGAAGAGATAATGGCTTCTGGAAAAGCATAACCCAGAGGCAGTTAGAACAGAATGTGTTTTTCAGGTCTCTGACTCCCCTTAGCTGGCTATCGCATTTGACAATGCTGAATATTCACATACCCTGGGAAAATGCCCGGAATCTGAAGGTGAGCAATGAGGAGTCTCCTGTTCCATTAAATACTTTCACAGTTACTCCATTTAACTGGCAGATACAAAGAGGATTTCTTATGGTATTCATCACACTGAGCAGGACTGCTCCAAGTTTGGGCTCTGTGACAAATGCTTGAAGTTAATCATCCATTTGCTTCCACCTTTCCTTTGAAGACATTGATCAAGCTGTGTTGACAGAGCCATTATGATATATTAGGCTCTGGAAAATGCTGAGTTGGCTTTGAATCTACCATTATTTAAGAACAAGGCAACAACTTAAGGGATATCTGTCATTTTTCTTTGATATTAAGTGTCCTCTTCAATTTGAGACCTTGTGTATTTTCCCCAGAGTGGCATATTGTATAAATGTTCCATATGTATCTTTTGAACTCATGACTGGCATTGGGTAAATAGAGACTTGTGTGATAACAATAACATTTAAATAGCCAGGTACTGGCTACCAAGAGTTAAAACAAACAGCTAGCCAGAAAGAAACACAACAAACAGAATACCATAGTTCAGAGTAAAACTTAAGTGCTCCTTTTTTCCTCAAAACTCAAGAGACTACACAAGAGAGGATGTGAAGGAGATTACACTTCATCACATAGAAGTGGGTGGAGAGAAATACCTGAGGACTGTGACTCAAAGTAGGCAACCAAAGGGTACAGCTGCAATCCAGCTAGGAACAAGGCAGGAGTGAGGAGTGTTGAGGACCATGCCCTATCCTGACCCAATGAAGTCATCTAGGAGAGCTTGTTGTTCATCTCTACACGGGCAAGGGAGAAAAGAGAGGAAAATTCTCCCAGTAAATCTCCCATTCCTCAGGACTTATACTAATCTTGTGATCTGTACAGAAATCAAAGACTGCCAACATTCAGAACTGGGAACAGAGAAAGGAAGATTATTGGCAGCCCACGCCGGCTAACGGAGGAAATAACCTTCCTTCTTGGTCTCTCTCCCCTCCGGGAGAAGGCATGGTGTCCGACATTTTGTGGGTCCATTGAGAAGGTATGAACTTTTGACGCGGAAAAAAAAAAAATGTGTGCTTTGAACTTGAAACAGCCGCGGGATACAGGGCCAGCCCCAGCCGGGGCCCGGTACTCGGCTCCGGCCGGCCGGGTTTTTGGCCCGGGTGCCCATGCCTCTGCAGAGCTGGTGGATGTGGAACGAGCGGGAACCAGAGACAGCTTTAGGAATTGGGGTTCCAGCAAGTGCTTGCACCCATGTATGGAGACTGACTGTGAACTAACTTTGGCTACATGCTGTTCCAGGAAGGGAAATGATTCATTTTCAAACTTAAATCTTTGCGGACTTAATTACTATAATACAGAAATTGTAAACCGCAGTAGCGGCCGCGCGACATTTTATCTCTTCATTCTCATCAGTGGAAAACTTATTATCAAATATTTCCCTGTTAATAGAACTGTATTCTTAGGGGATAAATTCCAACAAAAATAGTGAGTCTGTTTTGAAACTCTAACAACAATAGTGAGTTATGTGTTGAAATCTGGAATGTAATCAAGGTAAAGAGAAAAGGAAGTGAAATTATCACTCACTCACATACGGGGTGGGTTGGGGGGTGAGGGGTGGGATGTATACTGTTTTTTTGTTTGTTTGCTTGCTTGTTTGTTTTGTTTTTGCTTTTGTTTTTGTTTTTATTGGTGGTGGAATATGGGCACTGGTGAAGGGATGGGTGTTTGAGCATTGTATAACTGAGATATAAGCCTGAGAACTTTGTAACTTTCCACTTGGTGATTCAATAAAATAAATTAAAAAAAAAAAGATTATTGGCAGCACCACAGACATAAACCTCTCACCCCCAGTACATTCCTGACAGTAGTTGAACTCCTCCAGGTACATCTCATCCTTTTGACAGAGCAAAAACAGATGCAAAATCCAGCAGAGATTGATACAGGTAATAATTACAATAAATTAAAATATACTAACTTCTGCAAAAACAATTTAGCTATCTAAACTATATTCTTAAATAGCAGGGAAAGTTAAGGTAGTTAAAAATCCAAACCCCAACATTATAAAACTTGGCAACTTCAGATTTAATGAAAATATGAAATCACAAATAGAGAACAATTGTCCTGAATTCAACCTCAAAGGTGTGAAAGATTACTAGATATCCCCAATCAGCTAGAGATTTCAGAATTACTATAAAAGAGACTCAAAGACAGAAGGAAACTCTAAAAGAGATGATTAAGCAAAATAATATTAAAAGTAAAGCAAAACAAAACACTACAAGAACTGTCTGAATCTATGAACAAAAGCAACATAAGATTAGCAGGTATTCCAGAAGAAAAAAAAATAACAGAGAAATTACTCAATTACAGAGAACTAATAGCTAAAAAGTCCCCAGACCTGAGAAAGGTATGGTATATGGAAGTTCATAAACTAACAATTATCTAATAAAAAGTAAACTAATGCTAAGACACACATTACTAAGATAGTAATGAAACTCTCAAGAGGTCAAGATAAAGAATACTTGAAACAACTTAAAGGGTGACGGGGTGGGGAGAAGAAAACTTACAAAGGCAGTTTCTTTAGTCTTTCAAGAAATTTTTAGTACAAACTTTAGAAGCTACTTCACATTTCTTGATCCTTTGTCAAAGATTAACTGATCATATATTTGAAAAGAATATGCAACTCTGTTCCTTTGGTCTGTGTGTCTATTTCTAGTCCAATACCATGCTGTTTTAATTACTACTGCTCTGTAGTACAGACTGAAATTGGGAAAGGTGATTTCACCCATCTTCTGTTTCACAAGGACCGTTTTAGCTATTCGTGAGGGTTTATTGTTCCCTATGAATTTCAGGGATGTTTTGTCTATTTCTTTGAAGAATTTCATGGGTGTCCTGATAGGGACCGCATTAAATCTGTATAGTGCTTTGGGGAGTATCTAATTTTGATCATGTTAATCCTCCCTATCCATGAGCAGGGGGTGTGTCTCCATTTCTTAGTATTCTCTTTTATTTCTTGAAGTAGTGTTTTGCAGTTTTCTTTGTATACGTCCTTCACCTCTTTAGTTAAGCTGATTCTGAGGTGCTTGATTTTCTGAGGTACTATTGTGAATGGGATTGCTTTTTTAATATCTCTTTCTTCTCTTTCCTTATTTGTATATAGGAAAGCCATTGACTTTGAGTGTTCGTTTTGTAGCCTGCCACTTTACAATACAAACCTATTGTTTCTAGGAGCTTTTTTGTAGAGTCTTTAGATTTTCTTAGTATCATATCATCTGCAAATAGTGATAGTTTGACCTCTTCTTTTCCTAGATGTATGCCCCTAATATCTTTTTTTTCTAACTGCTAAGGCAAGAATTTCTGGTACTATATTTAATAGGAGTGGATAGAGTTGGGGGACAACCATGTCTTGTGCCCAATCTTAGAGGGAAGGCTTTTAGTTTGTCCCCATTGAGAATGATGCTTGTCATGGGCTTGTGGTAGATGGCTTTGACTATACTGAGGAAAGTTTTTTCAATGCCCATTTTGCTAAGAGTTTTCATCATAAACAGGTGCTGGATCTTGTCAAATGCTTTCTCTGTAGCTACTGATATGATCATATGGGTTTTATCTTTTCTTTTACTGATATGATGGATTATGTTGATTGACTTGTGAATGTTAAACCATCCTTGCATCTCTGGGATGAATGCTACTTGATCATGGTGTGTAAAAAACTAAGCACGCCGAAGGGCGTGTGCACTCGCATGCTCTCCGGGCGGCTCTGTCTCACCTTCCGCATTTGGTGCTCTGGAACCGCTGTGTATGGACTGGATCCGAACGGCTCTTGGCCAAGGACAGGCGAAGGAAGAATGAGGACCAAGTTGGTTCCTGATTAGTTACCGTTTATTCAATCTTCCATCTCTCTCATCTCCCGCACTCCTAGCTCTGTCCTCTCTCTGGACCTACTGCAGCTCTGGATTCTTCTTCACTGTCTCTCCCCCTACTTGTGTCTCTCACCTTGCCCTCTAGGCAATACACAACCAGGTAGCAAAATCAACATAAGAAAGCCCTGCTTTCAGGTTTAAAGGGAACACATCTAAGGGCATTCCAAAGCCCTTCCAGACTGTCAGCAGGCATAACACCACTAAAGGTTTTTCTCCTTTCCTTAGTCCAAGAACTTATTCACATCTTAATACTAGTTATTTTTGTATGCACACAGCAAGAGATATATTGAGGCTTGCAAGGCAGCTCTCCTGGCAACATCTTGCCACAGGCTCAGACTACAGCACTCAGGCCAGATAAATAAATCCTAACCTTAGCAGGGTCCGAATCTAGTTATCACTGTTTGGATCATGACAGCACTTGTCCATGATCAAGCTCTTAACTTATACTTAAGCATTTGGAACTTTGGCCAGGCCCATCTCAATGCCAGGGTAGCACACAACTCACCGCTTGCCCTGGGTCCGTCCTGTCCCTCGTCAGGACCCTGCTTTTGGGGTGCTAGAAACTGAGGGCAACTGAGACTTAAGTGGAGAAAGCAGATGCCCTGGAGGGAATAATATTTGAGGCCAATTAAATCCCCAAGTTACAAAAGCATAATATTGTCTGCTTGTGTCAATACAAAAAGGACATTGCTTTAAAGTAAATTATTCAAAAGACATAAGGAGAGGAGAAAGGCAATATCAATTTATAATATAAGTTCAGTGTCCTAGAAAGGTCTGACCTTACAAATTAAGAGTCAGGTTAGGGGGAAAGCTGATTAACTGTTTGGGGAAGAGAGCATAGAGAAGTGGTTACAGATAAGCAAAGAAATGGGAGTGACTCGGGAGCACCTTGATGGGTGTGACTGGGATAAGCCTCAGCTCCTTGTGTCAAGGGGGGAAAGACAAAGAAATGTCATCCTACAATGATGTATGATTTTTTTGATGAGTCATTGGATTTTGTTTTCTAGGATTTTGTTGAGGATCTTTGTGTCTGTGTTCACCAGGAATATTGTCCTGAAATTCTTTCTTTGTAGTATATCTCAGTCTGCTTTTGGTATCAGGGTGATATTTGCTTCATAGAAACTGTTTGGTGGTGCTGAGAAAACTGAACAGCTACCTGCAAAAAAATGAACTCAGACCTCTGTTTAATGCCAGGCACAAAAAACAGATCAAAGTGGATTAAAGATCTCAATATCAGACCTGAATCCATAAGGTACATGAGTAAAGTGTAGACAGAACCTTCCATGACATTGAAGCTAAAAGCATCTTTAAGGATGAAACACCACTGACCAAAAAAGTGGAAACAAACATTAACAAATGGAACTACATTAAATTAAGAAGCTTCTGAATCTCAAAAGAAACAGTGAAAAAATACAGAGAGAGCCAATGAAATGGGAAAGAATATTTACCCAAAGCACATCTGGTAAGGGGTTAATATCCAGGAATTACAAGACACTAGTAAAATTGTACAAGAGAAAAACCTCCAACCTCAACAAAAAAGGGAGAATTACAAATGGCCAAAATGCACATGAAAAAATGCTCTACATCGCTTATCATTAGGGAGATGTAAATCAAAATAACAATGAGATATCATCTCACACCACAGACACTGGCACACATCAAAAAGAACAGAACAACCAGTGCTGGTGCAGAATGTGGGGAGAAAGGAACTCTCATTCATTGTTGGTAGTAATGCTGACTGGTCCAACCTTTTTAGAGAACAATATGGGCATTCCTTCAAATACTAGAAATTGAGCTTCCATATGACCCCTCGATACCACTTCAGGGAATATATCCTGAGTGTGCAAAAAAAGCACAGTAGAAATGACATCTGAACCTGTATGTTCATTACAGTATTGTTCACAATAGTCAGAATCTGGAAATAACACAAGTCCTGAGAACAGACAACTGGTTAAAGAAGCTTTGGTACATCTACACAATGGAATACTATGCAGCTTTTAGGAAAGACGGAGTCATGAAATTTGCTTATAAGTGGAAAGTCATGGAAAGTATCATGCTAAGTGAAATGAGTCAGAAAGAGAGAGACAGACACAGAAGGAATGCACTCATTTGTGAAATATAAAATAACACAATATGAAACAAATACCCAAGGATAGTAGACACAGGAATATTGCTCCATAGTTGGAGTCCTGCCTCATGAGCTGGGGGAGAAGGTAGCTGGAATAGAGAAGGGATCACTAAGTCAATGATGGTTGGAGGAAACGTCCGGGATGGGAGATGTGTGCTGAAAGTAGACAAAGAACCAAATGTCATAGCCTCTCATTATCTATATTGCAAACCATAATGCCCCAAATTAGAGAGAGAGTAGGGGGGAAATTGTCTGCCACAGAGGCAGAGGGAGGGCTGGTATTGTGGGGAGGATACTGGGGACATTGGTGGTAGAGAATGTGCACTGGTGGAGGGATGGGTGTTGGAACATTGTATGACTGAAACATGATCACAAACAGTGATCTTTCCAACTGAGTATCTCAAGGTGATTTATTAACACACCTAAATGTACAGCAACATAATTATAGAAAAGTAATTCCAAACTTATAGTCAGTAAGTTCTAATTCTGATCCTAGAAATTGCAAAAAAGTTTCAAAAAGGAAGAAAGAACCTAAAAGAAATACCACAGTTCCTATGACTGTTGTATGGAAATGTACAAGAATTTAAGCACATCAAATAAACAGTGAAGTATTTTAATAACATTTGAATAAATAGTGAAGTTAATGATTTCCCTTTTGAAGAGTACATGATATCATATATATAATTCCTGTCAAAAAGTGAATTCTATTTTTATATAGTAACAGTAAAAAGTGACCATCAATCTTATCCTAATAGTAACTGGTTAATAGAATATCTCTGGAGATAGCCTACCAAATGACCCAAAACTTTTACATTAAAATCTATTAAATATGATTGAGAAAAATAAAGATACATGAACATACAACTTAAACATTCATAGTTTTTCATTATAAGTACTAAAACTAAAATATATTTTAACTATATTTTTCAGTAACCTATGCAAAAACACAGAAAGTCAGAACATTAAGTAAGGCTCTTAAGCGCTATTTATAAGTGCCAAAAGGCACACTCCAGATACTGAGCATAAACACAATTATAGAATTATGCATAGAACAACTGCATGCTAAAATAGTACACTGAAATGACCATTTAAAAATCACTACCAGTGCTGGGAGATCGTTTACATGTACTATCAAACCAACCTAGATTCGTTTTAGGCACCACATAGTTTTCCAAGCATTAAAAGGTACAGTCTTGGAGGCATCCAACCACAGACAGGTATGCCCTTGAGGCCTCTAGCACTTTGAGGGAGGCCCAGGTATCCTTGGCATGGGCAGTTGGAGCAGCATCATCACCTCAGGCCCTAACATTGAACCATGAGTCCACTTAACCAAGAATCCTCAGTGGGTCCTCAGGAATCCTGCACACAACTTAAATGGGCCTAAATAAATAAACATATAAACAAAACTCTATAGAACACTTGACTTTATGTGAAAATGGAATAGAGTAAGAAACACGTGAAATGTTATATATAGTACTGCATTCATTTTTAAATTCAGTTTTGTATAGGTATTTGTGAAAGGGTCTTTAGGAAATATACATTAATATATATTAAAATGTAATTGATACCTGGTTGTTAAATTATTTTAACCTAATCACTGGATAATATTGTTTCTTCCATAAAATCTAAAAAAAATAATTTTCAACATAATTTTGGGTTATATGGCACAGCACAAAAGTATTTTTAAGATCAATATATAGCAGTTTTAGTAATTGGCCAAAAAATTATTCATTTTCCAAGCTTCTGGTTTATCAAATTCTTGGTTCCATTTTGTTTTAATTTATAATGAAGACTATTCAATCTCTGATGGCTAAACTTTGATTTTCCAAGTTAGTTCTGGTTAGTTCTGTTTTGTCATGATGATGCCTCTTATTATCTCTGTATAGGGATGCCTTCAAAATCTTCCTCATGCTACAGAAAAGAATTAGCACAAAAGCAATTCCACAATTGTAAATTAACAATAACTGAGACCTTTGGATAAAACAATTTTACAACCTGCTTTTCAACCTCCTGCTTTACTAATGAGCTTTTGAAATCTGAAACTGAAAGCCTTTGAAAACCGTGGTCCTTTGTGACTCTCTTGTCTGTCATGAATGATTAAGTAGCTTATTAAAACAATTAAGTTTGGACCTTTAACTAATCGTCTTTCTGAGACACAATATCCTATTAGGCATCCCTGATTCTTTTGGGGCTTTTTTATTTAAAATTTCAGCTAAACTAAGATAATAAGAACCAAGAAGCCATAGTAATTAATTATCAAGGATCAGCTCATTTGAAGCAGCATCGCTTTTTCTCTTCCTCCCATCCTTTATGTCCCTTATGGTAGAATTTGAATGTGAACAAAAGTTTCTGGTAAGAAAGACTCAATTTTCTCTGTCTATACTTAAGATGGCTATGTTAAATGTGATATGGCTTCTAAGGAAGAGACTCCCTGTTATCCTGTGTCCTCTTTCTGGCTTCCTCTCAAATAGACTTCTTGACTGACATGTCACCACAAGCAAGGTCTCTCAAGTCCCAAGACTGATATCATAACCATAATTACATATTTGTTTGATTATGGACTTAATAACCACCTTCCTAATTAAACTGTTGTCTTTAGGAAACCAACAACACTGCTTGTACCTTATTATATCTCTAGTACATAGCAAAAAGACCTCATACATAATAAAAGTTTCATCAGTAGGTGAACCATAAACCACGTCTAAGTTTATTCAAATATGGGGACATTGTAATAAAAGTCTTATGCAGTCTTTAAAATTTTCTTTTAAAAAAATTCTTTTAAAATTGGGGCTGGAGGGGCTGGAGTGATAGCACAGTGGGTAGGGCGTTTGCCTTGCACGCGGCTGACCCGGGTTCAATTCCCAGCATCCCATATGGTCCCCTGAGGATCGCCAGGGGTGATTCCTGAGTGCGGAGCCAGGAGTAACCCCTGTGCATCGCCGGGTGTGACCCAAAAAGCAAAGAAAAAAATAAAGAGTTTAAAATTGGGGCTGGAGCGATAGAGTACAGTGGGTAGGGCATTTGCCCTGCACGCGGCAGACCTGGGTTCAATCCTCAACATTCCACATAGTCCTCTGAGCAACGCCAGGAGTCATTCCTGAGTGCAGAGCCAGGAGTAATCTCTGGGCATTCCAGGTGTTACCCAAAAAGAAAAAAAAAAAACACATGTTCTTTTAAAATTTTTTTTTAAAAGTCTTTAAAAATTTTCTACAACTACATTTTTGGTGGGGGGTGGTGAAAGGGGTGTTTGGGCCACAGTTAGCAGTGCTCAGGGCTTACTATTCGCTCTGTGCTTGATGATTATTTCTAGTGGTGTTCAGGGTAATATATATGGTTCTCAGAATTGAACCAGGGTCAGTTGCATGCAGGACAAGTGCCTTAAACTCTTTACTATCTAACCCACCTCTAAATCTCCAATTTTACAGGAAAGGCAGACTGACATAATTGGAAGGATACTGGATTTGTGTTTGGAAGCATGTGGATGTTTTACATAAGCCACCTTATCATGCCTACTCAACTAAACCCTAGGGGTCACAATTTTTCAAGTAATAAAATAAAAAAAATATTTCCTTGTTTCACACAATTATTGAAAGGGTCAAGAAAGAATTAATGCGAAGGTACAAACTAAAATTTAAGATACTTTCATTTTAATAGTTTTTATATATGGTAATTCTCTTAATTTCTATTTACTCAACACATATAAAAACTTTTAGAAAAAAATGAAAACATAGAACCTGACTGTAGCACACTACACTATTCTCTCATAAAATAAAATAGTGGACCTATCACTTAGATGAAGCAATTTGTTACAGAAAAACCATAGCACTGTAGCACTGTCATCCCATTGTTCATCAATTTGCTTGAGCAGGCACCAGCAACATCTCCATTGTGAGACTTGTTACTGTTTTTGGCATATCAAATACACCACAGGTAGCTTGCCAGGACGGAATACTCTCCGTGGCTGCCAGGCTCTCCAAGAGGAATGGAGAAATCAAACCTGGATCTGTCGGGTGCAAAGCAAACACTCTACCCACTGTCCTATTACTCCAGTCCAGAAAAAGCATATGACATAAAAATGCATACCAAGTTTTGAGAAAAGAAACCATCTCAATCTCACAACCTCTCTCTCTCCTACTCTCCCTGCCTCCCTCCATCTCTGTCTCTGACTGTCTCTCTGTCTCTTTCTATTCTTAGACCTGCTCTCAGATACTTGAGAACTGCATTTATTGTAGCATAATTATCATGCAATGGATTCTGGTCATTCATCAGACATCAGTTTAAAAACCTAACTGTCACTCATAGTTACCATCACACTCAATATAGAAAGGTTGAGAGGTTTTCTTCTAAGTCAGGTACAGATAAGGAGCCCATTCTCATATTCGTACTCAAATTGGTACTGAAAGTCCTTGTCAGAGAAATTTAGTAAGAAATTGAAATAGAAGTCACAAAATATGAAAGGAAGAATTAAAATTGTACCTGATTGCAGAAACTATCTATGATCTTAAGATTGCAGAAACTATTTATGATCTTAAGTATTATTTGTGGCTTTATAAATATACTCATAATCTTATGAAGAGAAATACCTGATGATCCAATCAAAAATCTGGTATAACTAATAAAATAATACAGTGAATTTTCAGGATTCAATGCACAAAACTTGCTGTACTTCCACAATACTAACAACAAAATATTTGAATAATTAATAACAAAAATCAGTTCTTTAAGATAAAATACAAAAGAACAAAATACTCAAATATAAATTTAACCAAGGAGATGAAATATCTGAACACTGTAAACTAAAAAGAATTGATAGAGGATATTGCATATGACAGAAATAGTGAAAAATGATCCAATGTCTGAACTGGAAGAATTAATATCATTATAGTATCTATCCTAAGAGACTCAAAGATAAAAGTCTAAAAAGAGAGCAACATAGAATGATATGCCACAGAAATGCCTCCAGACCCCGTGCCAGGCTGTCTCAATCAGGAAAGCCCAGAGAGGAGTGAGTGAGTTCCCCTCTCTGCTCCAACAGAGCCCTGGTAGCTGAAAACCTCCCGAACTCAATTGCTGCCATGTTCAATTGCATGCTGCTCTCCACAGGCTTGGACAAGCCTCATCCATGAATGAATCTGCTGTGTAATGGTATTTTAAATTTTAGAATTCCAAGAAAAAACATTTCATACTTTACACCACTGTTGTACCAAGAGTAGCACATGACATCTGATGGGTTTATAGTAAAAGGCAATAAATCTCAGGGAGAAAAAAAATATATATATATATATGTATATATATGTGTGTGTGTGTATGTATTTATTAGCACACAAGATTCAACCTTAAGCTACATGTTAATAATCTCTTATAGAAGGGTTTAATGGCTCCAGGAAGAAATACAACAATCTTCAGACACTTTTCTGTAAGGAAATTTTGGGGGATCATTTTCAGCAGATTATGGAGCGGATAGCATAGCAGGTAGGGTGTTTGCCTCGCATGCCTTGAGTTCGATTCCTCTGTCCCTCTTGAGAGCCCAGCAAGCTACCAAGAGTATCCAGCCTGCATGGCAGAGCCTGGCAAGCTACCTGTGGCGCATTTGATATGCCAAAAACAGTAACACATGTCTCACAATGGAGACGTTACTGGTGTCCACTCGAGCAAATCGTTGAACAACAGGACGATGACAGTGCTATTCACAACAAATAGTATAAAATAAATTATTTCAGTTCTGCCTTGGGGGCAGAGTTTGGGGTTTAGGGTAGAAACACTCGAAATATGATGCTGGGAAGGTATAATGGTGGTGGAATTGGTGTTCAAATATTAACTGTAATAAATTATTGTGAACAACCTTATAAAAATAAAATAAAAATTTAAATAAATAAAATGCCTATCCAACCTAAAGTCATCTGAAGATGCAATTTAATCACTATAAATTTTAATCAGATATCTTACACAAAGAATCATTCTTAAAATTCATAATCATAAAAATTTTCACATAACCATACAAATATTGAGAAAGAAAAGGAAGTTATTGTATCTCCTGACTTCTATACTACTACAATACTGTGGTAATCCAACAAGTATGGTACTTATGTCAACACAGACTTATAAACCAATGAAACAGAATTGATATTCAAGAAGTAAACATATTCAAATGTGGTCATTTAATATCTGATAAGAAAATGAATATATTCAATGGATAAAAGAATTTTCTCCTTAAAATGGTGTTGAAAACACTATACATACACATTACAAAAGAATGAAATTGGATCCCACTTATATACCACTCACAAAAATTTACTTCAAATGACTAAAACCTTAAATGTTAGACAAAAATAAGAAATTCCTAGAAGAAATTAGAAGAGAAAACCTCTTCACATTGGTCTTGGCAGTGAAATTTTTTAATTTGACACTAAAAGCACAAGCAGCCAGAGTGAAAGTAAACTACTGGGACTACATCAAATTAAAAAGTCTCTGCACTATGAAAGGAACTACTGACATGATGAAAAGTCAACCTATGAAGTGGAAAATTTACTTGCAAATCATATATCCATTGAATAATTCATATCTAAAACAGTACTTTCAGCAGCCAATCTATTAACTTGTGCCCATTCAAAGATAAAAGGTTCAAAAAACTACTAGTTGAAATATACATGAAACATGAACATCAATTTCAAAACTGAAAAAAAAGAAAAAATTTAAATAACATGGGATTTTAACAAAAGTGTCTTAAGACAATATGCAAACAGCAAATAGATACATAAAAAGTTGCTCTACTTTAAATTCAATAAAAACAACAATGCTGCCCATTCGCCGCTGCCGCCGCTCCAGTATGACCGAGGAGGCCAAAAGACCTACTTTGGACACCAGCAGCCCACTGAACAACTTGCAGTATGTGAACTGAGCATTTCCGCCAGGCTGCCCCTGCGGGGGCCCGGTATTTCTCTAGGTTTTCCCATCTTATGAGCACCATAAAAGGGTAAAAGATTGTAGCGATAGAATTTCAGGCCGAATTTTTCCAGGACTTTATACAGAAACCCAATACCGTGCGGCCGCTGCCGTGGCCGCGTGACCTAATATCATCCAATCATCAGCAATATGAAATGATTCCTTTTCAACGGGTCGGACTTTGGTGGGAAACCCTAACAAGAATAGTAAGTTTTTTGTTGAAATATTGAAGGCAATCAAAGTGGTAGCCATCTCTCTAGATTGAACTAAGCCATATCCCCACGCCGGCTGAGAAGAAATATCCTTCTTTCTCGGGAAGAATCGCGGCGTGGCATTATCCATAGTATGATGTCCATTAAGTTGACACGGACCTTAGGGCATGGGAATGGGATAAAAGGGAATAAAGTATTATGTACAGGGAACAGCGGGACGCTGGTGGAATCTCGAGCCAGGGCCAATACCAGCGTATTACTTTTGGTTCCAGAAACTGCTTGCAGACATTCTACCAGACTATCAACTAAGCCAGAGCCCCACGCAGGCCGATGACGGGAAATAACCATCTTTTACGTTTTTTTTTCCCTTTGTCAGGCAGCGTGGTGACTACTAAACAGGCGTGAACTCGGTGGCGCGGGACGAGGGGGGGAAAAAAAATAGAAAATTTATGTAACAAACAGTGGGACTTAATATCTCTACATTCTCAGCAATGGAGAACTATCAAATGCTTCCTTGACAGTAGGACTGTCTTTTTCTTTTGGGGGGGAAACCCCAGCAACAATAGCGAGTTATGTGTTGAAACATAGAATGTAACCAAGATAAAGCGTAAACGAAGTGAAACTTATCACTTACAAGGGCGGGGACGGGGGGACGGGGGGGGGGGGGCGGGAGGGGGTGGGAGGAATACTGGGGTGGTTGGTGATGGAATAGGAGCACTGGTGAAGGGAAGGGTGTTTGAATATTGTATAACTGACATAATCCTGAGAACTATGTAACCCTCCACATGGTGATTCAATAAAATAAAAAAAAAACAATGCTATATTACTTTACATCTGACACTAGGCACACTATTTAAAAAATACAAGAGATAACAAGTGTTTGCAAGGTAGTGGCAAAAGAGAACTCTTGAACTATTAGTAGGGATGTAAATTTGTAGTCACTGTGAGGAAACAATGTGTTGCTTCTCAAAAAATAACAACAGAACTACTATGTAATCTAACAATCCTATTTCTGGGTATGTATCAAAAGGAAATTAAAGTAATACCCAAAGAGATCCCTGCATCACCATGTTCCTTGTATCATTATTTATAATAGCCAAGAAAAAAATAACCAAAATGCTTAATGGTGATTAAATGGATATCAAAATGAAATATACGTTATTATATACCACAGTATACTTATAAAAAGGAAAGAAACCTTGTAATTTATTAAAACCTGCATTAACCTTGAGGGAATCATGAGAAAAAATCAGTCATAGAAAGACAAATACTGTATGATTTCACTTGTATGAGGACTCTGAAAAACCTTACTCACGGGAAGAGAGAGTAGATTGTTGGTTGTCAAGGATAAGTGGGGGAAGCCTAAGGTTATAGATAAAGATTGTCAAGGACTATTAAGTTTCTAGTTATAAGATAAATGTTTGAGGATCTAATATAAAATAGTAAATAACAGAATATTTCATACTTGAAATTTTTAAAGGAAATATATGTGAAAGCTCTCATCATACTTACATGTACTTGAACACACATCTCTATATGTGATATTGAATATGTTATGTAACCCTGGCATGATAATCCTCTCATAACATATGAGTATATCAAATCATCATGCTGCATACTTTAGACTTATATAATGCTATATTTCACCTATAACTTATAGGACTAGAGAATTTCCCTAAATGTCAGCACTTCTAGAGCTAATTCATTTTAAAGGATAAACTTAATTTACATAATAGAGGATGATGTCTAAATCAGAATTCCAATTTAAAGTGAAATAGTGTGCCATGCTTCTTTAAACACATATCAGCATCGCCACTTTTCCCTCAGACTAATACAGAAGGGAAGTCAACTTAATAAAGGTCCAAATCAGAATGAAAATAAGCAATAAAATTCTCATACATAGCCTAAAACATTCTTCAGTAAAACCATTGGCCAAAACATCTTGTGTTTAAAAGATGGACACAGGTTGAAGAGAGAGGACATCATGCTTTGCACCCAGCCAACCCTGGGTCCAATCCCTGGCACACATACAGTCCCCCAAGTTCAGGTAGGAGTTATATATATGTATATTCTGTATATATAATACATATATTATATATGTGTGTATATTATATGTATGTGTATATTATATATATGTGTGTGCATATATTTATATATGTGTATATATATACATATATATATATATTCATATGTTCTAAGTACAGAGTACAGAGCCAGGAGTAAATTCTGGGCACTGTCACTGTCAGTTGTGTCCCCAAATAAAGTAAAAGAAAAAAAATAGCCAATATTTTTTCCTCTGTGTCAACTCTTCCTGACTTGCTGAGCAATCTTCTCATTAACTAATTTTCCCTTAGATTTATTTATATATTCAGTCAAGTGTTGCACTGGCCTTGCCAGTAAATCTTTTTTCCCCCAAATCACTATATATCTCACACTAATCCACTGTTCATTGATTTAATAATTTAATTCTCAAAGAGATATCTAATTACTCCTATTTAGAAGCTTGAGGGGGGTACCTCAAAGCTGACCCCATGTATCACTTTCAATAGAAATAAAGAAGAAATCTATTAGAGGTGAACTGGGTTGTGTACTGCTCAGAAAATATTACATTTTTAAGCCTGAATTCACATGTACATAAATAAAACTTTAACATGATGAATTTAGCCAACACTCATTATATTAACACAAAACTTGTCAATATCTCATATGAATTTATATGGTCATGACAAGCACACAAAAAGATTTTGTCTTTACAGATAATTAAAGATATTCTTAAAATAACATAACTTATAATTTTATTGATGATATTAATGTGTTTAAGGCTACAGATATAGTACAGAGAGTAAGTTGCATATCTCAATGCCACCAACCTAGGCTGCATCTGTGGCACCATTGTCTCTGGAGCAATTCCAGGTGTGGTGGTGGAGGGACTTCACTCCAGCTCTACTGGGGCTTTGAATTACTTGCCAGGGTTGGCCCCAAGACCATCTAGTACTAGTTGCGTAGTACAGAAACAAAAAACAAATTAAAAATATATTAAAATTTTAATGCATTAATGAGAGAAATAAAAATAATTCATTATAGCTCATTAATTCATATTATGTCATTTACTTATAATTAACTATTATTAATATTTTAATTAATACATATAATTTATAATATATTATCTTTAGTAGTCTGATCATTATCAATTTCAGTAACAACCAAAAATGTGTTAAGAACATATCTGAATTGCCAACCATCTCATAGATAATACTTTGGACAGTCACAATATGCTTAAATATATTTATGTATATATATACCAAATTAGAAATATATTTGTCATAAATATATGACAAAGGACTAATATCTAAGATATATAAAGCACTCACATAACAACAACAGCAAAAACAATTCCATCAATAATTGACAAAAAAGGAACAGGGACTTTTTCAATTAAAGCATACAGATGGCTAACAGGTATATGAAAAACTATGCATCATCACTGATTATCAGTAAAACACAAATCTATAGGACAATAAAGTATGGTTCTACCCAAGTGAAAAATGACCTGTATCAAAAATTGCTGTTCACTGTCACTGTCAAAAATGCCAGACAGAAATACTGGTTATGTCATATAGAAAAAGGAACTCTCACTCACTACTCATGGAATAAAAATTGGTCCAACCAATGTAGAAAACAATATGGAGAGTTCATCTAAAAATTAAATATTAAAATTTGGCATTTATATGAACTATCCATTCTAATGCTAAGTCACTGTCACTGTCGTTGTCATTCCGTTGTTCATCGATTTGCTCAAGCAGGTACCAGTAATGTCTCCATTGTGAGACTTGTTAATGTTTTTTGGCATATTGAATATGCCACGGGTAGCTTGCCAGACTCTGCCGTGCAGGTGAGATACTCTCAGTAGCTTGCCAGGCTCTCCAAGAGGAATGAAAGAATCGAACCTGGGTCGGCCACGTGCAAGGCAAACACTCTCCCCACTGTGCTATGGCTCCGGTCCATATAATACATAAATAAAACAAGGGAATGGACAATTCCCCTGTTTTTTTTAAAAAAAGACATTAAAAAATACCTCAGACTCTGATAATAGAACTGATATTGCCAAGGGGTATGGAAGGAGGTGCTAATGTCCACTCATCTATAGTGGAAGGGTTTGGTTGCAGGTTTAGTGTGGTAACACTGTACTCCTAAAAATATGTAAACACTGCCTAGACGAGACCCCGAGCAGCCACACATGAACAGCTACTCTGTTCCTGAATGACCGTGATCCTGGAGGCCCATTAACTACTTTTGACCCCCAGCGGCTTCTTGCAGAAATGCCTCTAGACTGTGAACTAAGATACAGCCCCATGCCACCCTAGGAGGGGAAAGGTTTTTTCCTCTCAGCCTTTCCTTTCAGAGGCGGCGTAGCGACCACCACCTTTTAGAACCCACTAGAGAGAGGTACGAGCTTGTAGTGATTCAACTTCTGGCAGAAATTTTTCTGGACTTGATTACTAAATACCAGAAGTCCAGAAGTGCATGGCTGCTGTTGCGGCCGCATGACCTCATATTCTCTTCATCCCCAGCAATGGAAAACATATTATCAAAAGATGCCTTTTCGGCAGGTCTGACTGGTGGGGGGAAATTCCAAAAACAGGATAAGAACACTATTCAGTCTCCTAAAGAGGAATCGAACGAGCTATGCTTGGAATATCACGTTTCGCTCAAGTAAGAGAAGGAATCCGGAGTTATGACTTCCATTGATGATCGAAAATCAGGGACACTGTCTCATTTGCCAAGGAATTAAAAATCAAGTGAGCCTGACACGTGATGCTCTTTGGAGATGACCACTGGACTAGAGCTGTTACTGACTGGATTACACTGGATATCAAAAGAACACCTGTCCACCCACCTACGAGATGGTCAGATTTCTTTGTCAAGACCCTGAATGAACGGTTTGAAGCTCTTCATGTCCCTGGAGTGAGCAGACACCACTGGGCTAGACTAGCATGCGACAGGGATGAATAGAGATGATACAGGTTCCCACTTAAGCAAATTGATGAGCAATGGGATGACAAGTAATACAAGTGATATATATATATGTCATATACATATGGCATATATATACATATATATATGGCAGAGAGTCCTTGCCTGCGCACCTGGCTGTCTACCCTAGGGAGGGGGTGGGCTTCAGCTTCCTTCCCCACCCCGAGCAGAGCTCCCAAGGCTGAAGACCTCCAGAGCCTAGCCACAGCCATGCTCAAGGCCCCTCTCCACACGTTTGGATGAACATCACGCTTGAAGGTACCGGCAGGAACCCAGGTGTGTGGGACCCAGGGCTGAGACCTCCAAGTCTCCTCAGATAGGGACTGGGCCTCTTCTGCCCAGATTTTCCATTTTCCCGTAGCTAGGCAGTCACACCCAGGGACTGACCCCAGCACCATGTAATCCCACCAATGGCCAACATCCAGAGACTATAAAACCAAGCTCCCAGAAGTGACATCTTATAGCCTAGTTCTCCCTCTGGGAGAATCTGGAAAGCTACCAAGAGTTTCCTGCCCACATGGGAGAGCCTTGAAAACACCCCATGGCATATTCATATGCCAAAACCAGTAACAATGATGGGTCTCATTCCCCTGACACTTAAAGAGCCTCCAATACGACATTGTTGGGAAGCATGAGTAAAGAGAGACTTCTAAAATCTCAGGGCTAGGATGAATGGAGACGTTACTGAGACCACTCGAAAAATTCGACGATCAATGAGATGATGATGATGATGATGATGATTGATGATGATACACACACACATCTATATCAATTTCTTTATTCACTCACTTGCTCTAGGCATTTACATTTTTCAGGTCTTGGCTATTGTGTATAGTGCCACAATGAACATAGGAGTGCCAATGTGATTTCAGAATAGAATATTGTATTCCTTGAGGGTATATGCCAGGAAGTGTAAGAGCTGGATCATATAGAGGCTCAATTCTTAGGTTTTAGAGATGTATATTTTTTTTCCCAATAGGTTGAATGAGTTGATACTCCCACCCATAATGGATAAGTGTTCCTTTTTTCTCCTTACCCATGCCAGCACTGATTATGGTATTTTTTTTTAATGTACCAATTCCACTGGTGTGAAAGTATACTACTGTTGTTTTTATTTGAATTTCCCAAGATAAGTTCTGCAGAACATTTTTTCACATAACTATCAGCAATCTCTATGTGCTCTTTAAGAATGTATGATCAGGGACTGGAGCAATAGCACAGTGGGTAGGGCATTTGCCTTGCTCGACGCCAACCCGGATTTGATTCCCAGCATCCCATATACTGCCCTGAGCACTGCCAGGAGTAATTCCAGAGTGCATGAGCCAGAAGTAACCCCTGTTCATTGCCGGGTTTGACCCAAAAAGAAAGAAAAATGTATGATCATCTCTTCTACCTAGTTTTTGATAGTTTGTTCGGTTTTTTTTTTTGCAGTTAATTTCTACAAGTACTTTATATATCTTGGATACTAACTTTTGCTGGTTGAATGATGTGAAAATATTTTCTCTTTATTCTATAATGTGTCTCTTATGAATCTCTATTTTAGCAAAATATAGTTACATTTTAATGGATGGCTCCAAAATCGATTAAAATATTTACTCAAGAAAATATTTTATAAAAAATATAAATGTCTGCAAAACACAGGAGAGTTAAAGTGATGTTTTTATCTCTGTGCTAGGCTATATGGAATTCTAATAACATTTTAGTAAGTGTTAGCACAATGGTGGTTTCCATTGGAGCATATTTTCCAGAAGATGCCATTATAATTCTTGCATTTGAGCTGTTTTAACTAAAACAAATCTTACTTTTATATGCCAGGTTCACTTCAAAATACTTTATGTCTAGTTTTGAAGCCATTTTTTTTAATTTAAATTTTATTGAATCACCATGTGGAGGGTTACATAGTTCTCAGGATTATGTCAGTTATACAATACTCAAACACCCTTCCCTTCACCAGTGCCCATATTCCATCACCAACCACCCCATTATACCTCCCGCCCCCTCCCGCCCCCCCAGTCCCCGCCCTTGTAAGTGATAAGTTTCACTTCGTTTATGCTTTATCTTGGTTACATTCCATGTTTCAACACATAACTCACTATTGTTGCTAGGGTTTCCCCCCAGAAAAGTAAAGACAGTCCTACTGTCAAGGAAGCATTTGATAGCTTTCCATTGCTGAGAATGTAGAGATATTAAGTCCTGCTGTTTGTTACATAACTTTTCTATTTCCCCCCCCCCTCGTCCCACGCCACCAAGTTCACGCCTGTTTAGTAATCACCACGCTGCCTGACAAAGGGGAAAAAAAAACGAAAAAGATGGTTATTTCCCATCATCAGCTGGCGTGGGGCTCTGGCTTAGTTGATAGTCTGGTAGAATGTCTGCAAGCAGTTTCTGGAACCAAAAGTAATACACTGGTATTGGCCCCGGCTCCAGATTCCACCAGCGTCCCGCTGTTCCAAGAACATAATAATTTATTCCCTTGTATCCCATTCCCACGCCACCAGGTCCATGTCAGCTTAATGGACATCATACTATGGTTAACGCCATGCCGCGTTTCTTCCTGATAAAGAAGAATATTTCTTCTCAGCCGGCGTGAGGATATGGCTTAGTTCAGTCTATAGAGATGGCTACCACTTTGATTGCCTTTAATATTTCAGCAAGACTTATTATTCTTGTTAGGATTTCCCACCAAAGTCCGACCCGTTAAAAAGGAAACATTTCATATTGGTGATGATTAAATGACATTAGGTCACGCGGCCATGGCAGGGGCCTCGCAGCTTTGAATTTCTGTATAAAGTCCAGGGAAAGTATAGCCAGAAATTACATGTCACTACAAACTTTAACCCTATTATGGTCCCCCCAAAGTCCAACCCGTTACAAAGGAACCATTTCATATTGCTGATGATTAGATAACATTAGGCTGCCACGGCCACACGGTTTTGGGTTTCTATATAAAGTCCAGGGAAAATTCTGCCTAAAATTCTATCGCTACAATCTTTTACCCTTCAACAAAAAACTCAGTACTATTGTTTGGAGTTTCCCCCCACGGTAAGCCCTGCCAAAAAGGAACATTTACACGTTGCTGACAATCAAGAGATATTAGGTCGTGCGGCTGTGATAGCAGCCGCGCGGTTTTGGATTTCTATATGAAGTCCAGGGAAAATTCTTTTGGTAATTGCATCACTCGCTGGCAGTGCCTGGGCCAGTAGCTCCGAGCACACAGTTTGGAGGCATTTTGGGGGTGCCGCTCGTGTCCAAAGTGGTTCAGTTGCCTCCGGGGTCGATCTCACGCGGCAGCAGAAAGGAGCGTCCCCACATGGCTCTGTGCTTAAATATCGGCACAGGGAGGATCTGGAAGTCCTGCCCCATCGGCTTTCCCGGGCTTCCTGCATAGTCTAAAAACCGGCTGTTGCCTCGCTGCGTTCAAAAAGAAAGAGTTGAGAGAGAAAAGACCATACCCCGCTGGCGGCGCCTGGGCCCGTAGCTCCGAGCACACAGTTTGGAGGCATTTTGGGGGCGCTGCTCGTATCCAAAATGGTTCAGTTGCCTCTGGGGTCGATCTCGCGCGGCAGCAGAAAGCTTGAAGCCACTTTGGATGTGTCAAAAGCAACATGCAAACATCCAATATCTCACACCTTATGAAAAAGTTACTTTGTAGCACTTCCTTGTCATAGCTTTTAATTTAACTGAAGTTAAAATTTTATACATTTAAATATGTAAATATAGTGATTAGTGTTGGTATGGAATGGGGAAATAAAGGCATGCGTGAAAAAATTGTCAGGATTTTAGAGTCACAGAAATAGAATAAAGTATGACATAAATTAAGAGGACAGTTTTTTAAAAATGTACAAATAATAAGGCTAATGCTATAGATTCCAAATGAAAAGGAACAAGAAGGAAATTTGCTTAAGAATCACATTAAGAATAATATCATAATAAAAACATGGAAAATATTATTTTATCACATAGTAAAACATCAAAGCAGGTTCAAAATCAAGAAATAAAAGGAAACAATGTGTCACTTGTGCTGAATCAGTATCCCTTTCCACTAAAATATCCTCAAATAGCACCAATCTATAGGTCCATTCCTAGAGTGGCTTGTCTTCCAAATAGTTCTGGACTGAAGGTTCAATCAGTGCAACTATATGTAATGATGCTTGAGATTTTGACCTTCTCAACTGACTCTCAGTGTCCCCATCAAGTTTGACTTCTGCTGATTTGAAATCCTGGGAACATGTTGTCTACTCCAGCTTCTAAATTGTAAGTAACTAAAGAGAGAAAACACTACTTACATTTACACACTATTTACATTTGTAAATCCCTTAAGAGTTGAAAATTAATAAAAAAAAAACTGGGTAAAACATTATTCAAAAATTATTTATGTTTATCTAAATATAAATCAACAAGTAAACTAATTACCACCTTCTAAATTCAAATGAATATTTCTAAGTTCCACTTTCTTCATATTTATGATCTAGGTATAGTAACAGTTTTTTCATGGTGACTGTCAAAAATAGTCTTATTACATATATGCAAATAGCTTTTTCTACTTCATAACATGAGCCAGGTACTCAATAAACTGTAATTTTAGATAACACTTGTAATATCCAGTAAGTTATTCAGTACATAGTAAATGTTTCACTGTTTTTACTTCAAAGCAAATTTACTTCTCTTTATTTTCATATCAAAGTTTACCTCAACATTCATAAGACAGCTTTTAACTTTATTTAACACTTTAAATTTTAACCATCAGATAAAATTTTATTTAAAAATCCATTGTTTTAATATCTTTTTCATTCATTATATAGTAGGTATGTGCTAGATATGTATTATGCATAAGACATACAGATATCATAATCTCGTGGAGTTTGTATCCTAGAACTTTTTCATATATTAAAGTAATCAACATTCAGAAAAAAAGTTATCTCATTACTAATATTATGAAGCAAAGAAATTTTGAACTTGATTTCCCAAATCAGCTATTTTCGTGGCTGATATGCAGGATGTATGCATTGATTGTTTCTTTGTGTGTGTGTGTGTGTGTGTGTGTGTGTGTAGCAGTGAATGATGATTTAGTTTTATTGTTTTTATGTGTATGTCAAAATTTACAAAGAATATTTATTGTAAACATTTCTTTCTTGAGTCTCTGGACTTGGATCCTCTGCCATAAATTAATAATACTGCTGGGGAGACCCCAAAACAAACAAAAAGGAATATCCCAACATATGGTCTATACCTTAAGTGTTCTATATGTACTTGGAAAGAATGTATTTTGATATCTTTGGGGATAGAAATTTCTGCATCTTTATTAAGTCAGTTATTTAATAATTATTAAGTCAATTAAGTAATTGAATGAATAAACATATTTATTCAATTGCTTCCCTGAAAACCATTTTTCTTCTTATTTTGTCCATATACCATTGATACAAGTGATATGGTGAGATCCCCTATTAAATACGATTTAAAGAGTAAATGTTGAGATAATGGATACACCCAAAATTGTAGCAGAGAAAATAGTTGAGAACTTCCAAAACCTACAAGAATAACTAGATCTTAGAATACCTAATTTTCTAAATGCGACAAGACATATCCAAGCCACACTATTATTAAATTATCAATAGTCATAACTTCATCATCATCATCATCCTGTTGATTGTCGAATTTTTCGAGCGGTCTCAGTAACATCTCCATTCGTCCTAACCCTGAGATTTTAGAAGCCTCTCTTTACTCGTCCTTCTCAACAATGCCACATTGAAGGTTCTTTCAGGATTAGGGGAATGAGACCCATCATTATTATTTTTTTTTTGCATATAAATACACCATGGGGAGCTTGCAAGGCTCTCCTATGTGGGCAGGAAACTCTTGGTAGCTTGCCAGGTTCTCCCAGAGGAAGAACTAGGCTATAAGATGTCTCCTTCTGGGAGCTTGATTTTATAGTCTCTGGATGTTGGCCATTGTTGGGATTACACAGCACAGGGGTCAGTCCCTGGGTGTGACTGCCTAGCTACTGGAAAATGGGAAATCTGGGCAGAAGAGGCCCAGTCCCATTCGAGCAGGCTTGGAGGTCTCAGCCCTGGGTCCCACACACCTGGGTTCCTCTGCCTATTCTTCATGCGTGAGGTTTGTCTGAATGTGTGGAGAGAGACCTTGAGCGTGGAGAGAGTCTCTTGTCCCCATGCTTGGCTGCCTTCTCCAGGGCCCCTCGGAGGGGGTGGGCTTCAGTTTCTCTCCCCGCCCCCAGCAGAGCTTTTGCAGCCAAAGACCTCCAGAGCCTAGCCACAGTCATAACGTTACGAAATTAAAGACCAATAGCATGAAATATATAAACTCAAAGATACCAAAGTAGGCTATCATCAGGTTTCTCGGCATAAATTTAGCAGACTAGGGGAGTAAAATTCTGCAATTCTGATGCTATAATTTTTTTCATCTTATATTATTATAATAGTATAAAATTTCCAGTAAATAATAAGTTACCCTGAGGTCAGAGATATGATACAGAGGCTATGACATTTGCCTTGTGTGACGCCAACCAGAGTTTAATCTCTGGCACCCCATATGGTACCCCAAGCTCAGACAGGAGTGTTCTCTGAGGCCAAGCCAGGAGTGATCTCTAAGTGCAGAACCAGGAATAATTTCAGAGTACCACCAGGCATATAACCCCAAAACAAATAACAAAAATAAATATATTACTGTACAAAACTCATCATTCTAATATGATGGAGGAAACCTTTAAAGTTAGAATTTCTGTACCCTTTTCCTCAGATACTGTATCTACTATTTTAAAAATATCTTGTCAGTAAAGCCAATTCTAAGTTGACAATTTGAAATACATGAGTATTAAACTTAATGACAAAACAAAAATATAAAACTTTGAGAGGTAAAAAAAATACTTTGAGAGTTACCTTCAAAGATATACTAATTTTGAGGAATTTGGAAGGTAGAGAAAAATATAGTCAACTTAAACTGTATTCAGTCAAAAATAAAATCCTTGAGATGAGACAAAATTATCGGGAGAAAGATTCAACATTCATATGATATCATTGTTTCATTCATATGTATATTGATAATATCCAATCCCAAGCTACATTTTCATAACAAAGAAATGAACCATATAAAATTTAAACCTGAGAAGTAAAGCATACATTAAATTTCTTTTCTAATTAAGTCAGAAAAAACTCATAAAATTTCAACACTCAAAACTATTATCTCAGTTTTAGCATTTTTGCCCATATTCACAAAAGGCTATTAGCTATATCTACTTACTTCTCTATTAATTGTATTCTCTTGTGCGCTGCATACTTAAATTCAGAAAGGAAAAAATAAAAGTGCTCACTAAGTCAGGTGGAAAGAGAAGAAAAACAGTATAACTGAATAAATCTTCTGAATAGAATAGCATTTACCACTGTTTATTCATCTCTTTAATAGCTTTTTTGCTGAACAAGTAAAAGAAGCAAGATTTTTTAGAGTACTCAAAAAAACTATTTAGCTGTTAGCTCTGAAAGATTTACTCACATAAACCTCTCAAGCTTTGTTTCTTTAAGAAATGACACTGTGTAATTAAGCTCAAAACCCACAGAATCTTGCAGAAGTAATTTATTTCCTTGTAGCCATAAGTAAAAGTAAAAGTTAACATTAAACATGATATCCAGATCATATAGAAAACCGGACATGCTCTCTTTGTTAACCTTGAGGGGTAAAAGTTTTTTTAAAAAATAGAAGCAAATTATTCAGGTCATATTGGAAAAGAAGAGAATAAAAAGATTTTAGAATTTTCCAGCTCACTCAGCAGAAGTCAAGGAATCACAAATATAGCTCTTTCCTTCAGTGGATCTGTACTATCATAGGCAAAGTCTGATACAGATCAGTGTATCAAAACTCGAACTTTGTAAAAGGTAACTAAGAACATATCACTAAGGCTTATATATATCAACAGATATAGATAATATAGGCCATAATATGGGGAGGATAAGTACTGATTCTACAAACTCTGCTTTCAGTTTCTTGTGACACCAATCAATTGCTCCTGCTGTCATTGTGTTCTTTTCATAAAGGTAGTGTTTTGAGAGAGTGAAATAAAATAAGTGTTTTTCTCCAGTGTCAAAAACAGTAACAACAAGTCTCACAATGAGAGATGTTACTGGTGCTCGCTCGAACAAATCGATGAGCAATGGGATGACAGTGACAGTGACAGTTTTTCTCCAGTGTAAAATTTACTGCTACACAAACATCTGGAACAAGGGACTAATTTATTTTCTTTCACCCAGTGAGTACCATAAAGAAATATATATATATCAATAAAAGCGTCTTATCTAAATCTAAAGGGCATAACGTAACAAAGTAATTATCAATTTCATTTTAACATTATTTCTATGATACGTACTGAAGTTGCTACTTCAGCAGTGAATTTTCCACAACTGGCTATTATATATTAGTAATTAATTGTTTTCATAGCTCTGAAGAGATAGTGAAGAAATCTTAATAAAAGCAGAAAGTATTTTTACGGTTTGGTGATCATTTCTTAGTCTGTATTTCATACTTTCCCCCAAATTTTAATTCATCCTAATCATTGAGGTTTTTATATTCTTCAAGTTTCCATTTATTTGTCCTTAATTCTATCTTCCCAATACTTTTCTCAACAACTATTGAGTCTATAGAAATTATTTCATTTTCATTTTCAGGAAATTTTCCAGATTGTTTCATTTCAACATACAAAATTATCACGTTTTGCTTTTGTGCTTTATTTTGATAAACTATTTCTTATTTTCAGGAATTCAGTCAACAACTGCTCTGTGTGTGCGTTCTATTTTTTCTCTGCATCTTATTTTTTTTAGCTTTTTGGTGTTTATTTTCTAATTTGTTACACCCATACATTGCTGACCCTTGTACATAGAAATCCATAGTTTCTCCAGCAGCATTTTCTTTGAGTATTAATGAATAGTCTCCTGATCTGAGCACCACTTGATCTCCAAGGTGGAAAGATCTGGGGATCTGACTGGATGTTAAACAGATATTCTTCCTACAGATTACAAGATGCATTACTAACTTAATGAATCATACAGTACTTTGAAAAAGAGTATTGCAATCTGTACTGATTTTTGGTGATAGTTGCTTGATGAAAGCAAATTTATAAGCTGAAAATAAACTTTCAGTATTCAAATAAATCTTTCTTAATATATCTTTACCTTTTGGTATTTTTATGCGTATATGTTTCTTCCTGGAATACTAAATTCTAGTGACTTTCACTTTCCTTCAGGTTTTCCAATGCTTCAAGCTCTTTATTTTCTTTTTTCTTTTTCATTGATTTTCATTAACCTACAAAATTACAGAATTTCAGAGATATAGATTAATACCTCTATACATGAGTAGGATTCACTGAACCCACCACAAAAGTTTCAGTGACAATTTAACACCAAAGAATCCCCTTCATCCAATTATTTATTTTAGAATTAAAACAATGATTCTGCACATAGATCATATATATACAAGTAATACAGACTAAAGAAAGGGGCAACTATTAAAATTCATCACTAAACTGATAGAACCCATGCATGGCTTAAGGAATCACAAAACTCTATACAAGTGTCTTAATAACGTAAAGTAGATCAATTTGTTGATTGTTATACCACTATACTATAGAAAAACACATAATTAAAATAGCATAGCTGTACAGAAATGCTCCACAGAGGCCTCAGAATTGATTTTTTTTCTAAATCACCTAGATAACTCTATTAACTATTCCAAGCACTTTTGAGTATTGGTTTAAAACCACTGTTTATAATCTTATACTTTAAATGCGGTAAAACTTTAAATTTTTAGCTTTATCTCTACTAACTTTATATCTTTCATGCTAGTATTTGTGATAATAATTCAATGTTTATGTTTAAATTAACATATCAATAAAAATAAAATCATTTAATGTTACTGTTATTTGGAGGTAATTATCTTGACTAGGGCTGGAGCGATAGTATAGCGGGTATGGCATTTGCCTTGCACGTGGCCAACCCGGGTTCGATTCCTCCGTCCCTATCGAAGAGCCTACTCTCGGTAGCTTGCCCCCATGGCAGAGCCTGGCTAAGCTACCCATGGTGTATTCGATACACCAAAAACAGTAACAACAATTCTCACTACGGAGACATTACTGGTGCCCACTCCAGCAAATCGATGAACAATGGAATGACAGTGACAGTGATACAGTGATATCTTGACTAAGCCCTTCTAATGAGAAATGCCTAAAATTCTGTTTGTGCTTCGGGTCCTTAATCCAGGCTATAGTTTTAGAAATTTTACAATAAACTGATAATTAAGAGAATAGGCCAATGAAAGCTTTTTTCTTACAGGGATTTGAAATTGCATCAAAATGCAAACAGCTGTTTTTTGTCATATAAAAGAGACCTTTCACAATGGGGTCACAGGATCTCACTGTAAGGAATCCATAACCAAAAGGTATAAGTAAAGCAATGAAATCATTCTGAGAAACAAAAGTACAATAAGAGATACCTAGAAATAAAAGAGAGGCAAATGCTAACAATATCGGCCCTGCTCCTTGGTGAATTTTAGTTGCAGTTTTTGTCATAATGGATCTACCATTTTTCTACCTTTGGTTTAAAGGGAAAGTACTGAATACCAAATAAGTCCCACTAAAAAGATAATATAAATCAATATATACAAAGAAATGATTCCAAGATATATGTAACAATGATAAGTAAAAATGTTTATAATTAGAGTTGAATGGAAGATTGGGGTGCATTGTAAATTAGAGACCATTTAATAATAAAATCTGAAGTGAACTCTGAATCGCTAAAGTATATTTTTCAAATCTCCAGACTTATATTCAAAATCTGAGGGATATACTAAGGAGTACATTTGGATTCAATAAATAAGAATAAGTTCACCTTTTAAAATTGCGTGATAAATTGACATTTAGTAATTTGGAAGTACAACAGGGATTTGTTTTTCTTTTTTTTTAACCTATCCATCACATAAAAAATTTAGTTTGATGTTAATAAAAATGGCATTTTTCAAAGAACTGAAAGAAAAGCAAGGACATGAGTCCACCTCAGTGGACTTCTAGACATGCCAAAAGTCCCATTGAATTTGTACCTAAGTAAAGATATTTTCTAAAGATAATTTCATAGTGTGAGAAATTTGGTGGGTGTGTACACTATCACACATAATAAAAATCCTTGAATTAAAAGTCTACATAAAAATAAAATTACCTACTTAATATATAGCTTGGAGAAATATAGTCATCCTAAGTGCATTTATGTTTAGAAATATTTAGTCTACTATAAATGAAATGCCCAAATATTAGATTACAAAATCCCAGAATTGGAGAATGATTCAACTCTTTTGCTTTGTAAAATATATTAACATAAAATAACAGGAAATGTTGATAAGACTCTAATAACATACCATATGCAACATACTTTCACACATCACAATAATTATAATTATTATAATTTGCATAATATGCTATTTGTTAAAAACCTCTTTGACATCTGTAGCTTTACCTTGTTGAAACTTCCCAAATAAACAGCAAAGAAACAGGAAATCATGTTAACTTACAAAAGAAGAAGCTGAAGTTAGAGATGTTAGATAACTTGTTTAGGTTATGCATCTTGAACTTGGAAGATTCTAAACTTAACCTCAAAACTCTTACCTCAAATTATGTTGATCTTTTACCAGATGCTACTATGACAAAAACAAATTACTTATTTAAGTTATTAAGGATATGAATCATCGAACATTGCTTTTTTTTTCCCTTCCAGACTGAAGTTTTAGTAGATAACATCACTCAATAACAAAATAGCAAGCATACTGTAAAATATAAGACTGTTCTGCTCAGACTAAGACTTACTCTCTATGTCAATGGCTTTGCTGCATTTCAAGAATTCCCTCATGTTCTGGGAAATTTTGTTTCAACGTATTTTATGATTCTGTGATTTATGAATTTTGGTTTAATCTCAATGTCTTTAGAGCACTTTGAGCCAATCTCTGTGAATGATGTAATATTTTTCCATATATTTGGGATCTGGATCTCAGAGGTGACTTTTTTTTTTTGATTTTCTTTTTTTCTTTTTTTTTTAAAAAAAATTTATTTATTTTTAATTAGAGAATCACCGTGAGGGTACAGTTACAGATTTATCCACTTTTGTGCTTATACTTCCCTCATACAAAGTTTGGAACCCATCCCTTCACCAGTGCCCATTCTCCACCACCCGTAAACCCAGTGTCCCTCCCACCCTCCCCAATCCCATCTCCCCCCCACCCCACCCTGCCACTGTGGCAAGGCATTCCCTTCTGTTTTCTCTCTCTAATTAGCTATTGTGGTTTGCAATAAAGGTGTTGAGTGGCCGCTGTGCTCAGTCTCTAGCCCTCATTCAGCCCGCAACTCCCTTCCCCCACATGGCCTTTCACTCCAATGTAGTTGGTGATCGCTTCTCTGAGTTGACCTTTCCCCGGAACGTGAGGCCATCCTCGAAGCCATGGAATCAACCTCCTGGTACTTATTTCTACAGTTCTTGAGTGTTAGTCTCCCACTCTGTTATTCTATATACCATAGATGAGTGCAATCTTTCTATGTCTGTCTCTCTCTTTCTGACTCAGAGGTGACTTTTAAGATTTGACCCACAAGGAAAAGATATATAACAAAACATATATAAACATATGAGGCTACATCAAACTAAAAAGGTGTTGCATGGCAAAAGAAACTATGTATAAAATTAAAAGACAACCCTGCTGAGAGGTAGAATATATTTGCATACAATACATCAGATTATATATAAAGGGCTGATATACAATATTCATAAAGTATTTTCAAAGCTCAACAACAACACAAGAAATTCAAACATGCCACAAAATAAAAGAAGAAAGTAGATGAACAGATACCTCCCAAAGACATATGGATGTCTAGGATGCATACAAAAAGATGTCGTCACTTATTATTAGGGAAATGTGAATCAAAACAATGAGACATCATCTCATACCAATAAGAATGCCATATATCAAAAAGAATGGAAACAAGCAGTGCTGGTAGGAATGTGATGATTAAGGACCCCTCTTTCACTATTGCCTGTATTATTTGCTTCAGTCTCTATAGAAAACAGTGTAGAAACTTCTCAAACAAAAAAATAAGAATAGACCCTTTGAAACAGATGACTGGTTATAGAAACTTTGGTACATCTACACAATGGAATACTATGCAGCTGTTAGAATAGATGAAGTCATGAAATTTGAATATAAGTGGATAAACATGGAAAGTATACTGTTAAGTGAAATGAGTCAGAAAGAGAGAATAGACATAAAAAGATTGCACTCATTTGTGGAATATAAAGTAACAGAATGGGACATTTACACTCAAGAGTAGTAGAGATAAGTACCAGGAGGTCTGCTCCATGGCTTGGAAACTGGCCTCACATGCTGGGGGAAAAGGCAGCTGAGATAGAGAAGGAACTCCAAGTTGAAGATCTTGGGAGGACCCATTCAGGTTGAAAGATGCATGCCAAAAGTAGACTATAGACCAAGCATGGTAGCCACTCAATACCTCTATTGCAAATTACAACACCCAAAAGGAGAGAGAACAAGGAGGAATGCCCTGCCACAGAGGCAGAGTGGGTCGGTGGGGGATGGGGTGGGAGGGGTGGGAGGGATACTGGGAACATTGGTGGAGGAGAATGGGCACTGGTGGAGGGATGAGTAAACATGAGTAAACATCAGTATGACTGAAATGCAACCATGAAAGTACATAAGCTTGTAACTGTACCTCACTGTGATTCACTAAAAAAAAATTTTTAAAAAAGAATAAACCTTTTGAATGTCCCTGTAATTCTACTTGAAATCTACCTCCAGGTCACAGAAACAGTAATTTGAAAAGTTTATATTCATACCTATGTTTAATGCAGTGCTTAGTACAATAGCCTGGATATGGAGACAAACCAAATATACAAAAACAGATGAATGGATAAAAAGTGTGTGGTATATATAAACAATGGAAAACTATGCAGCTGTTAAGAAATGATGAAATCATGCAACTACCAGAAATATAGGTGGAACTGGAGAGTATTCTGTTAAACTTAATCAGTCATGAGGGAAAACAAATATTGGATGATCTCACTCATCTGTGAAATACGGCAAAACTAAATGAGACAAAACAAGAAAAGACACAATATCAAACAATGACAAAAATTTGGTTTGGGGTTATAAATCTGATTAATAAACAGTGGAGAGAAGAGTGACAGGAATAAAGATAAGAGTAGAGGTAACACAGAGACATTGGTAGAGGCTCATGAGCACATAGGTGGTAGTAGATTGTCATAGCTGTAGGATGACATTACTTTGTCCTCTCCCTGCTTGCCACAAGTAGCTTGTCCTGGTTTTCCCTGGAGTTTAGGCTTACCCCAGTCTCACCCATCATGGTGTTCCCGACTCTCTCCCATCCCTTTGTTTAGCTATAATCACTTCTCTATGTTCTCTTCCCCAAAACAGTTAATCCGAGGCTTTCCCTTAATCTGACTCTGCTAATTTGTAAGGTCAGACCTTCCTAGGATACTGAATTTATATTATATAAGTTAATATTGCCTTTCTCCTCTTCTTGTGCCTTTTGAATAATTTACTTTAAAGCTATGTCTGTTTTGTATAGACACAAGAAGACAATATTATGTTTCTGTAACTTGGGAATTAATTGGCCTCGAATATTATTCCCTCCCGGGCATCTGCTTTCTCCACTTAAGCCTCAGTTGCCCTCAGTTCCTAGCACCCCAAAAGCAGGGTCCCGACGAGGGACGGGAAGGATCCAGGGCAAGCGGTGAGTTATGTGCTACCCTGGCATCGAGATGGGCCTGGCCAAAGTGCCTAATTATTAACTATAAGTTAAGGGCTTGATCATAGACAAATGCTGTCATGATCCAATAGTAATTATGAGACTAGGACCCTGCCAGGGATAGGAAAGACTGATCTGGTCTGAGCACTGTAGTCTGAGATTGAGATGGCTCCAGGAGAGCAATTCTATAAGCTTTAATGCATCTCTTATTGTGTCCATATAAAATAATTAATATTATGAATTCTTATATGTTTGCTGGCTGAGGAGAAGAGAAACACATTCATGGGACTCTGCCCTTGGGTGGATCCTCCTGCTGAAAGACAATTAAGTCCTAGGAGAAGCATCCCCTGAGGGAAAGGAACCTTACCCTATTGATGGTGACCACACCCATGTGTACACCCCAACCCCCTCATGCTGTGGAGATTTAACTAGGCTGTAAGAGTGGGTTGGGGGGCCAGATCCACGGGTGCCAGATCCACAGATCCTGAGAGAGACCGAGAGTGGGAGAGAAGCGGAGAGAGAGAATGAAATAAACTGATCGAGCAACCAGTCTGGCCTTCTTCCTTCCGTCGCCTGCCCTTGACCGACAGCACACACAGGGGTTCTGTGGCACCGAACGCGGGCGGTGAGACAGAGCCGCCTGGAGAGCCCGCGAGTGCGTGCGCCCCTCGGTGAGCCTTAGTTTTTTACAATAGTTTTGAATATTTATACCATAAACATTAACCCTAATGTAACAACTTTAAATATAACATATACACATATATTTAGAATAGTTGTCTCAGAGTCAGCAAAGCAACAGAGTGAGACATGAAGCAGGATAGTTGTGACTAATAATCAGAATTAATAACTGAAAAATTATAACAAGATGGATCCACTGCATCAAATCAAAGAGATTTTCCATCAACTATGTAATGAACAGGGAGACTTATCAACCATTATAAAGCCATAGCAGGAATAATAAGAATGCTTAAAGAATACTTTAAAAAAATAAACAATCAATTGACTAACCTGTAAATTATTCTCTCTATACTTGCTGTGCCTTTTTACTGAAAGACAAAACAAAACAAACACGCAAATAACAAAATTATACCATACACTCTGGCTTCTTTTCAGTCTATAGCCATGGGAAAGTTTAATTAATTATTTTTTCTTTCACTGGTGGAGGGATGGGTGTTTGATTATTGTGAGATTGTAACCCATACATGAAAGCTTGCAACTATCTCAAGGAAATTCAATAAAATTTAAAAAAAGTTCTTTCTTTCACCTTCTTTCTCATTAAATATGGGAATGACCTCGTCTCAACAGAGTTGAGAATAATTTTAAAGAGATACATAAAAAATTCTGAAAACTAGCTAAAAAGAGCTCAATAACTACTTTTAATTTTTTATAAATTTTTATTGAAGGAGATTCTTGGTTTACAATACTACTAAAAATGGTTCATTTACTACTTTTGTTAAAAATCATTTTTCTTGAGACTCAAAATGACACAGTTCAATATCTCTGCTAACATAATTAAACTCCTCCAAGAAACTCTTGCCGAAGAAGGTGAAATTCAAATAAACTATTTTTCATTTCAGAAAGTTCATCCCAATTTATGTATATTCAAACTTTTAAGTGCTGACTTACTCTTTTCTTGGGTTCATAGGTCATTCAACCAAGGTACATAAAACAGTTATTTCTTTCCTTACTCACTGGATTCATTGACTCACTGAGGTGACCACTGATTCTAAACTGTGTCACAAACTGGCAATCTCAACCATATTTCTATGTTTAAAAGCAGGTCTTAGAGTTACCTAATTTTTACTGAATCTCTCAACCTAAATAAATATATATATATATATGAATACATATTACTAAAGGAATATATGGCCTATTTTAACTCTAAACTGCTATGTTCCTTGAAAAACAACTTATATCTCTGTGAAACTGGGTGTTTTGATAAAAATAAAGTACAACAAAGAAAAATTTATAAAAACAGTGATACCAGAATTTGGGACTGGTTCAATAGCACAGCGGGTAGGGCATTTGCCTTGCACACAGCTGACCCGGGTTCAATTCCTCTGGCCCTCTCAGAGAGGCTGGCAAGCTACTGAGAGTATCTCATCCACACAGCAGAGCCTGGCAAGCTACCCATGGCATATTCAGTATGCAAAAAAAACAAAAACCCAAAACAGTAACCAGTCTCACAATGGAGATGTTACAGGTGCCTATTCAAGCAAATCGATGAGCAACGGGATGAGAGTGATACAGTGATACAGTAATACCACAGATTCATTCTAACTACTTCAAAGGAAATCTTTTTATTTCTGAATCACTGCATCACTGTCATCCCAGTTGTCATCAATTTACTCGAGTGGGCGCCATTAACATCTCCATTCGTCTCAACCCTGAGATTTTAGCAGCCTCTCCTTACTCATTTTTCCCAATGATTGGAGGCTCTTTTCAGGGTCAGGGTAAAGAGACCTGTTATTTGTCACTGTATTTGGCATATTGAATACACCACGGGGAGCTTGCCAGACTCTTCCGTGATATTTCTGAATATGAACCATGTTCATAACCATAGATATATTACTATACGTTGTTAGTATTTAAATATTTATTGGATTTTAGGCCTATTTATCTAATAGATGAAATATTTGCCTTTCTTTTGATCAAAAACTATCATGAAAAATAATTGTGAAGATGAATAGTACTGGGAGAAGAGAATTTTGGAATTTCTATTCTAACCTCTTTCCTCTGAAACTGAGAATTTAAGTCAAGATTCTCTTAACTTTGGAAAAAATACTTTATGACTTTGTTTTGACCCTTGCAAATATTTTTTTGTTTTTTTCTCTTACTATGAATGTCTTCATATGAATTACTAGATATCCAGAACTCATGCACTAACATTCCAAGGAAATTTTTGTCTTTTATTACTAGGAAAATGTAAAAATTAAATTTATATTTTAAAAAAGATGGATTTGGGGCTGGAGCTATAGCATAGCAGGTAGGGTGTTTGCCTTGCACGCCGCTGACATGGGTTGGATTTCCAGCATCCCATATGGTCCCTCAAGCACTGTCAGGAGTAATTCCTGAGTGCAGAGCCAGGAGTAACCCCTGCGCATCACCCGGTGTGACCCAAAAAGAAAACATATATATATATATATATATATATATATATATGGATTTATCTCTCTGTCAATTTCACTCAGGCACCAAATATTTATTAAATAGTGGAAATGTATAAGGTGATATTTTAGGACTGCATATTTACTGTTAAAAAAAAGGAGCTTTATGCTAATAGTTCTAGCACTTGAGCAGGCCATTTGTAATGAGATAAACATGATCAAGCATAAATGAAAAATGGAATAATTATTTGGAAAACATATATCTAATCAAGGAAGGACAGAATTTTCAGAAAAACATACTACATATTTTACTAACTATTTAAAGAAATGATTGGGCTAGGATTGGGGTTTGTTATAAAGGTTCAAAATATGTGCTTTCAGTTTTGAAAGAAACACACACAAGAATGAATAATTCTGTTATCTCTCACCTTCTACCTTCACTTTATATACACTCCAAGATTTTTTATGAGATTTGTTTTTGTTTTTAGGTCACATCCAGTGGTGCTCAGGGTAACTTGCTTGTACTTCCCTCCTGGAAGGGCTCAGAGGACATATGGGACCAAACTCAGGGTTGATTTCTCTCAAGGCTAATGCCCTACCCTCTGTAAGAATTTTCCAGCCATAGCATATATTTCTAAAGTTTAAAACTATTTAAAATTTTCAATTAATTATAAAGTAGTAAAGAATAAGTAAGCTCAATTTCTACATGGAGTTTCCTTATTTCTCTGCCTGTATTCATCTCTAATTCAGATATTTAGAGCAAAGCCTCCAAATTACTGTTTTGTGTGTTTAATAAAATTTCATAATAAAAATAACTCAGTTCTTTTGTACCTGTGGCTATTTTTTTTAACTTGTTAATTAAAGTAGTTCTCAAATCCCAATAAATAAAGTAGCACAAGGTCAAATCCAAGGACCTACTACAGTGCACCAAAATATTCTTTATCATTAGAACAAATAAGAAATGGAATGGAAAGCACCACTCCCTGTATAAATCTGCCCTCTGCTCTCCTTTCATTCTCCTTTATGAATATCACTCTCAGACAACAGTAAAAGATACAAAAGACAAACAAAGCCCCACACAAACAACAACAACAAATCCTGACTTTTGAAGCCATGTCAAAACCAAGAACATGTCAGTTAACTTTTAGGATTTACCTTTCTTCCCCTCATCAAACTGGCAGGTATATTTTAAAAAATAAAAGGATGAATTGCCAGGAAATGGAGGCACCAAATCAGCAGACCTTCTTCACAATAAATGATACTCTTGTTTCCTCAGGGGAACCACGGAATGGAGATCAGCAGCAAATGAAACAACTTTAAGTCTCAGAAACTGGTGTCTCCTAATTTGAGGCAGGAAGAAGTCAATACAAAATTCTGTCTGAATGAAAACCCTATAGGGGCATATTTGCAAAACTAGACATCAAATCTGTGTTTCAATTTCCTTCCTTAGTAACAAACTGCAAACAGACACATTGCAAGAGGAGGCAAGGAGAATAACAATCCAACTTTTCTGATTATTTTTGTACCGTGTTTAAGTTTTGCAGATTTTCCTTTAAAATCTGTAATATCAGGGCCGAGAGATAGTACAGATGGTAGGATGTTTGCCTTGCACCCAGTCCGCCCTGGTTAGAATGCTGGTGCCACATATGATCACCTGAGCAGTGCCAGGATGATTCCTGAGCACAGACCCAGGAGTATGCCTCAACCACTGTTACTTGTAACTCAAATGTCTGACCCAAAACAATAATAATACATATAAAATAAAATTACTAATAGTATGCAGTCAGTTAGCCCTGAACCTTTGTAAAAATCAGCAAATGTCATTCGTAGAACCATAATCTAAAGAGAACAGATTGTTTTCTTACTCTGCCCACTTTCTATGGCCTCCCTCATCCAAACACTCCTGTATTCCATTGCATACATTCAACACACTGTTACTTTTCCTAGTATTTTTTTAGATAAACCTTACTGTCAAAAATGAAGTAAATGAGCAAAGTTGTGTATGTGTGTGTGGGGGAGAGTAGACAGGGGGATGTGAACACTGGAGACATAGTAAAGCTGGTATAGCACTTGCTAGCACACACTTGACAAAGGTTCAATCCCTGGAACCCCACATGGTTCCCTGAGGCCCAGCAATAGTGATCTCTGAACATCACCAGGTATGGCCAAAAAGAAGAAAAAAATTAATGACATAAATGGCTGTGATCCCCACTGAAAAGATAGGAGATAGAAACAAAATGGATAAAAGAGATATTGAAATTAACTTTCTGCTAACAACCTTTTAGAAAGTATTTACTGGACCCACATTTCCCATATCCCAGCCAGCCTCTCGGACCCAGGTATAGCACAGCAGGGGATGTGGCCTATTTTCCAGAGGGCACGGTGATATGGGCATGGACTCTTTTGGAGCTGGCCACTCAAACCCAGCAATCTGTTGGTACATCTCAGTCTTCATTACCTATGTCTGTGAGTAACATCCTAGCTATCCAAAACCAGTAAATCAATAGGCCACTAGTCTATTCCATTTTCACCAAAATACCAATGAATACACGAAGCTGTACAAGCCCAATGTAAAAGAGGACATTCTTTAAAAGCATCACTTGAGGCCTCACATAAGAAATAGGTGAAAATCTGAGAGGAAGGACATGTTCTAGAAGGGGAAAAATAAAAAAGGTGATCACCGTTGATTGAGCCCATACAGAATCCTTTTTCACAACAAGAGAAAATAGGGATAGTGAACTTGAAAGTCACTCCCCATACCACCACAACAATATGAAAAAACAGCACAAATCCACCACAAGGAGAGGACAATGAAAGGAGTCCAGAAGCCTTACAATAGGTGTTTCCCACATACTTGAACTCTCTGATAAAGAATTCAGAGATGAAATGTTGAAGATATATAATGAACTCAAAGTAACGATGGAACACGTATCTATTAAATTAAAGGAGGACCTGAAAGAAACAATGGAACGGACAGTCAAGAAAAAACAAGAAGAAATGAGAGCAGAAATAAAAAGGCTACAAAAAGAAATGTCACGAATAAAAGTCTTGGTAGATGAAATAAAAACTCAGTGGGTGCCCTCAACAATAGAAAGGCTACAGCGGTAGACAGAATCAGTGAGCTTGAAGATGAGCTGCAGGAAGCCTACAGGCAACAACGATCAATGGGAAGAGACCTCAAAATAGCTCTATGGCGAATCAGAGTCTTAGGGGATGATTTCAAGAGGAACAATATTAGAATCATCGGAGTACCAGAAGGACAGGGAAGCAATCCCCCCCAAAAAATCAACAGTCAAACAAATCATTGCTGAAAACTTCCCAGAATTGGAGATTGCAGGCATCCAGATTCAAGGAGCCCAAAGAGTGCCAGCTAAAAGAGATCCTAACAAAAAAACTCCAAGACATATCAGAGTTAGAATGATGGACGTCACAGATAGAGACACAATATTGCAAGCAGCAAGGTCAAAGAAGGAAATGACATACAAAGGAGCACCCCTTAGACTCACAACAGACCTATCAGAGGAAACCCTCCAAGCCCGAAGGCAATGGTGAGATATAGTGAAAAAAACTCAATGAAATGAATGCTTCACCAAGAACATTTTATCCAGCTAAACTCTCATTCAAACTCAAAGGAATGATACACAATTTTGTGGATAAACAAGAGCTCAGGAACTTCACAGACTCAAAATCAAACCTAAAAGAAGGACTAAAGGGGCTATTGAAAGACAAGAAAACCCCTGGCAAGCACAACAAACCCTAACAGAAAGATGGCACAAAACCCCATAACAATAATCTCTCTCAATGTCAATGGTTCAAATTCACCAATTAAGAGATACAGAGTGGTAAAATGGATTCAGAGACTGAACCTAACATTCTGCTGCCTAAAAGAAACACATCTGAATAGCCAGAACAAACACAGACTCAAAATCAAAGGATGAAAAACAATCCTTCAAGCAAACAATTCCCTCAATAAAGCTGGGGTGGCCTTACTAGTATCGGACAAAATAGATTTCAAGTTGAAAAAGATTGATAGGGACAGTAAAGGTCATTTTTTATTAATTAAGGGATATGTACAGCAAGAAGAAATCACACTCATAAACGTGTATGCACCCAATGAGAGACCAGCTAAATACCGACAACAACTGCTAATAGACCTTGAGATGGACATTGCAAGCAACACAACAGTTGTTAGAGACTTCAACACTGCACTACCACTTCTAGATAAATCAAGGAGATTAAAGCTCATCAAGGAAATACTGATTTTGAAGAAAGAAATAAAAGAGAAAGGGCTAATATATCTATACAGGACTTTATATCCTCCAACAAAAGAATACACATTCTTTTCCAGTGCACATGGAACATTTTCCAAAATAGACCATGTGCTGGGCCACACAACATACCTCAACAGAATCAGGAAGATAGACATTGAACCAGCTATCTTTTCAGACCATGATGCATTGGAGATAAAAGTTAACTATGTACAGATGCAGAAAACTAAATCAAACACCTGGAAATTAAACAACTCAGTGTTGAACAATGAGTGGGTCAGAAAAGAGATCAAGGAAGGAATCAAAAGTTACCTGGAAACAAATGAGAATGAAGACATGAGCTACCAGAACCTGTGGGAGGCAGCTAAACCTGTGTTGAGGGGAAAATTTATAGCCCTGCAAGCATTTCTCAGGAAGGAAGAAATGGTCCACATAAATAACTTGACTTTACACACAGTTCAAGATTTTAGAAAAGGACCAACAAAAGGAGCCCAAACCAGGCAGAAGGAAAGCGATAATGTAACTTAGAGTAAGGATCAACAATATGGAAACCCAAAAGACAATCCAAAAGATCAATGAAACCAAGAGCTGGTTCTTCGAGAAAAGAAACAAGATTGATGAACAACTAGCAAGACTCACAAAGAGAGAGAGAGAGAGCCCTTATAAACCTAATTAGAAATGAAAAAGGGGATATCAAAACAGAAACAAAAGAAATTCAAAAGTTCATCAGAGACTACTTTGAAAATCTTTATGCCACGAAACAAGAGAACCTAGAAGAAATGCATAAATTCCTGGATTCCTATAATCTCCCAAGGCCGAATCAAGAAGACCTGGAATACCTGAATAATCCTATTAATATCAAGAAAATTGAAATTGTAATCAAAAGTCTTCCCAAAAACAAAAGCCCAGGTCCAGATGGATTCACTAGAAAATTCTTCCAAACATTTAGAGAGGACCTATTTCCAGTACTTCTCAAGCTTTTCCAGGAAATTGAATAAACAGAAACCCTCCCAAACAGTTTATATGAAGCTCATATCTCCCTAATACCAAAAGAAAACTAAGAAAAGACATCACAAAAAAAGAAAACTACAGGACAATATCCCTGATGAACACAGATGCAAAGATTCTCAACAAAATATTAGCAAATAGAATTCAACACTCATCAAAAAAGATCATACACCACAACCAAGTGGGATTCATCCCGGGGATGCAAGGATGGTTTAACATTCGGAAATCAATCAACATAATCCATTATATCAAAAAAAGCTGGGGCTGGAGTGATAGCACAGCGGGTAGGGCGTTTGCCTTGCACGCGGCCGACCCGGGTTCGAATCCCAGCATCCCATATGGTCCCCTGAGCACCGCCAGGAGTAATTCCTGAGTGCAGAGCCAGGAGTAACCCCTGTGCATCGCCAGGTGTGACCCAAAAAGCAAAAAAAAAAAAATAAAAAAAAAAGCTAAGAACCATATGATGATATCAATAGATGCATAAGGTACATGGAAGACAAGGTTGGCAAAACCCTCCACGATATTGAAGCTAAAGATATTTTCAAGAATGACATGCCACTACTGAGCAAGTGAAAACAGAAATAAACAAATGGGACTATATTAAACTTAGAAGCTTCTGCACCTCAAAAGAAACGGTGACCAAATGCAAAGATAGTCTACAGAATGTAAAGGATATTCACCCAATACCTGTCTGATAATGGGTTGATATCAAGGATATACAAGATACTGGTTGAACTCTACAAGACAAAAACATCCAACCCTATCAGAAAATGGTGGGGGGGGGGAATGAACAGAAATTTTCTCAAAGAATAAATCAGAATGGCTAAAAGACACATGAGAAAATACTCTACATCACTAATCATCAGGGAGATGCAGATTAAAACAACAATGAAATATCATTTCACACCACAGAGACTGGTCCACATCCAAAAGAACAAAAGCAACCAGCTTTGGCATGGATGTGGAGAAAGGTACTCTCCTTCACTGCTGGTGGGAATGCCGACTGGTTAAGCCCTTTTGGAAAACAATATGGACAATTCTCAAAAAATTAGAAATCGAGCTCCCATTTGACAAGCAATACCACTCCTGGGAATATATCCCAGAGAGGCAAAAAGGTATAGTAGAAATGTTGCATTTGTATGATCATTGCAGCACTGTTAACAATAGCAAAAATCTGGAAAAAACCGGAGTGCCCAAAAACAGATGACTGGTTAAAGAAACTTTGGTGCATCTACACAATTTAATACTATGCCGCTGTTAAAAAAGATGAAGTCATGAAATTTGAATATAAGTGGATCAACATGGAAAGTATCATATTAAGTGAAATGAGTCAGAAAGAGAGACAGACATAGAAAGATCACACTCATTTGTGGAATATAAACTAACATAGTGGGAGACAAACACTCAAGAGTAGTAGAGATAAGGACAAGGAGGTCTGCCCACAGCTTGGAAACTGGCCTCACATGCTGGGAGAAAAAATAGCTGAGATAGAAAAGGGAACACCAAGTAGAGGATGTTTGGAGGACCCATTCAGATTGAAAAATGCATGCTGAAAGTAGACTATAGACCAAACATGATTCCACTCTATACCTCTATTGCAAACTACAACACCCAAAAGGAGAGAGAACAAAAGGGAATGCCCTGCCAGGGAGGCAGGGTGGGGTGGTGGGGGATGGGGTGGGGATACTGGGAACATTGGTGGAGGAGAATGGGCACTGGTGGACCGATGGGTGAGGTGGTGGAGGATGGTGAGAGGGATACTGGGATCATTGGTGGAAGAGAATGGGCACTGGTGGAGGGATGGGTAAATGATCACTGTATGACTGAAATGCAAACACAAAAGTTCATAAGTTTGTAACTGTACCTTATGGTGATTCATTAATATTTTTTTAAGCATTTACTGTTTTTATACTTAAGGAACTAAATAATGTAAAAAAGTACTGTGATAAATTTTCTTACTTTAAACATTTCTTTCTGTATCTTAGACTATATAAGTTGGTAAATATTTGAAAATGCTTTAAGAACAATAAAACCCTAGAGTTACAAGAACCAAAGTTGACTTTAACCTTATTTGGAAATGTCTTCTGCTATGTTCTATGTGACAGAAGGGGATTCGAACTTAGTACATTTTTTCTGAACTTAAGCGTGCAGTCCAGATGCTGACGGCTAGACAGTTCTAGCTATTTCTCTCTGCAAACCTGCCACAGGGTTGAGTGCTGGTCTTCACCTTATTATCATAATAATTAGTTTGAGCAACAAGGAAGCTCAGTTTGAAAATGGATGCAACTCTGTGCATGTGCATATGCAAAAAACAAAAATGCATCTCAAAAGAAACAGTGATCAAAATACAGAGAAAGCCCACTGAATGGGAAAAAATATTTACCCAATACCCATGATATAAGGGGTTAATATTCAGGATATGCAAGACACCAGTACAACTGTACAAGAAAAAACCTCCAACCCCATCAAAAAATGAGGAGAAGAATTGAACAGAAACTTCCTCAAAAAAGAAACACCAAATGGCCAAAAGGCATATGAAAAAAATGTTCTACATCACTACTCATCAGGGAGATGCAAATCAAAACAATGAGATATCATCTCACACCACAGAGACTGGCCCGCATCAAAAAGAACAAGAACAACTAGAGCTCGCACAGAAGTAGGAAAAAGGGACTCTCATTGTTGGTGTGAATACCGACTAATCCAGCCTTTTTTGGAAAACAATATGGGCATTTCTCAGAAAACTAGAAATTGAGCTTTCGTATCATCCAGGAATACCACTTCTGGGAATATATCCTTGGGTTGCAAAAAAATCACAGTAGAAATGATGTCTGTAACTGTATGTTCAATGCAGCACTGCTCACAATAGCCAAAATCTGGAAACAACCTGAATGCCTGAGAATAGACAACTGAGTGGGGGTGGTGGGAGGGATACCAGGGACCACGGTAGTAGAAAATGTACATTGGTGGAGGTATGGCTTCTCAATCATTTTATACCAGAAACTCAATCATTAAAGCTTTATAACTATATCTCATGCTGACTGAAAAAAAATAAAAACAAAAAATAAAAAATATGCATATACAAAACAATTGAAAAGTTCCTGGGGAAAGCTGAGAGATAGTACAACAAGAGAGAACTTACTTTCTATGCATCAAAGCCAGTTTGATTATCAACACCACATATGGTCCCATAAATACTCTCAGGGGTGATCTTGAACACAAAGCTAGGATTAATGATGATGGCCAAGTGTAATATAAACAACCCCCTTGTCACCACATTATCTTCATGGAACTTTGTTATTCGATTTATTTTCTTAAAACTAGTACTTGTAGGAATAAATATAATAGAGAAACTTTTCAAGATGATATTCATAAATTTATTATTAAAAAACTGAATTTATGGATTAGTATGTGACATTAAGATTAATAGCATTATAATGCAGAAAAGACATCTGCCTCCTATGTTTATTGCAGCACTATATACAATATCAAAAATCTGAAAACAACTCAAGTGCCCAAGAACAGATGACAAGATTAGGCAGCTACAATACATCTATACAATAGGATACTGCCTAAACCTCAGAAAACAGTGAAGTCATGCAACTTGCTGATGGATGGGCATGGGGAGTATCATGCTGAATGAAATATCAGAAGGAGAGGAATGGGTAAGAAGGATCACACTTATTTGCAGGATATAAAGAAGCACAGTTGGAAAATCATACACAACAACAGTAGAAACAAAGGCCAAGAGGACGCTGCTTCATAGAAAGCTTGTCACAACAGGGGAAGGGCAGTTAGGTCAGAGAACAGAGCGTTATGACAATAGTAGTAGAAAGTGATTACTCTGGATAAGAACTGGATGCTGAAAGGATGTAAAGTGATATGGATGATACCCTTTCAGTAACAGTATTGTAGACCACAGTGCCTCAAAGGGAAAAAGAAAAACTGCCAGAGAGGCACGCTAGGGGACAGGAGGGAAACAGGGGACATTGGTGGAGGGAAGTGGATGTTGGTAAAGACCGGAGCTCAAGCACTGTACAACTGAAACGCAAAAACGAAAAACTTTGTCTTTTGTAGCTGATAGTGATTCAATAAATTTTTAAAAACATAAAAAAGAATAAAATAGCACCTTTTATATCTAAACTTCATCCAACCAATAACCATTTGTCTACTCATTAAACAAATATTTTACTGAATAGTAGCACAGTGGTAGAGCATTCGCCTTTCACGCATCCAACCCATGTTAGATTCCTCCGCCCCTCTCGGAGAGCCCGGCAAGCTACCAAGAGTATCATGCCTGCACAGCATAGCCTGGCAAGCTACCCGTGGCATATTTGATATGCCAAAAACAGTAACAATAAGTCTCACAATGACAGACGTTACTGATGCCTGCTTGAACAAATCGATGATCAATGGGAAGACAGTGACAGTGACAATGACAATGACAAAGAAGCTATAATAAGTCTTGAAACAATGATACTAAATACAACAAGGTTCCTTTCCTCAGTGTACTCCTGGTAAACAAAATCACTGTATCACTGCCATCCCATTGTTCATCAATTTATTCGAGCATGTAACATCTCTATTACACTCATCCCTGAAATTTTAGTAGCCTCCCCTTACTCATCTTTCCCAACGACTGGAGGCTCTTTCAGAGTCAGGGGAATGAGACCTATTGTTACTGTTCTTGGCGTATCAAAGATGCCATGGGTAGCTTGCCAGGCTCTGCTGTGCAGGTGGGACACCCTTGGAAGCTTGCAGGGCTCTCCGAGAGGGGCGGAGGAATTGAACACGGGTTGGCCACGTGAAAAGAGAACGCCCTACAACTGTGCGATTATTCAGTAAAATATTTGTTTAATGAGTAAATAATGGTTATTGGTTGGATGAAGTTTGGATATAAAAGGTGCTATTCTTTTATATCGGTAAACATAATAGAGATCAAATAGAGATATAATTGTGTGCAATTAAAAGTTTCAAGTGTAATAGTAGTGTTATTTAAAACAAATACTGGGTAGGTGAGGATTGATTCTACAAAACATAAAAATTTTGAAATTTCTATGAAATTCTTGAAATTTCCACCAGAGACTAATTTATAAATTGAATCTTGAGTGACTAATCACATTATAATTTAAAGAATTCATATTTAAACCTCAAATTAATCATAAATGCTCAAATAATAATATGCATGAAAAAATTGCCTATCATCCATACCATTTTAGAGCAGAATAAGCATAAATAGGGCACTTTCCATTTCCTACAATTTCAACTAATTGATCTTTGGGGATCTGAGGGAATTTATTTAATCTCAATTCTCTGTGGCAAATGACAAAGGAAGAAAAAGCAAGATTGAATATTTCCCTTTAAACATCAAATTTAAATGATGTTGAATTCAAATCTCTGACCCACAGAGATTGGGAGGCAAGAATTAGCTCTTGTTGTAAAACATAAAGGAATTGACCCACACATCAGATGTCTCCAAATACTGAGTGAGTTTACCAAAAAGACGGTTTACTTCTAGAACTGGAATCTATCAATCGAGACTGAACTGCCTTGAGTGAGCTTAGGGTGCTGATTTTATTCCCTTCTATAATGAAGGGTAGAACTGTTGAGAAAAGGGATAGGTTTTTAGATGGTCTTTTCCTTGAAAGCACAACACCCTTACTTGGAATCAGGTTGCCCCGCATTTGTACCCTTTCATGAAATTATCATAGTGAGTTTTTAGTGTGGGATAGGTTCTGCTGCAGGTTATTTGCATTGCATTTCTGCTGGACATGGACTAGTTAGGGCCTTTGCATGCCCAGATTCTTTCTGTCTCTTGTATCCTGCCAGGGTTTCATAGCTCAGGAGGCCACTCTCCTGACCCTGTCCCTCACTGGGGCAATGATGAGAACATATGATGATAGAACGTTTGTTAATGTTTCTCTTCCTACACCAGTTTTGGATCTGAAGTTTGTTGACATATATGACATGTCTCATGGACTATCACGAGGCTTCTGAAATTTTCTTAAACAATCTGCCTAAAAACACTTTCAGACAGCTTTTGTATTCTTTTAAATTACCACCAACTCCAAGGGGTCACAACATAAAAAAGCTAGAGATAGCTCTTAGATTCTCTATTCAGGAGGAACCAGTTCATCAAGAAGGTGAAAGGACAAGAGCATTTCAGGCAGAGTAAGGATAGAGAGGTGTGGAAGCATGCTGCTGGGCACTCTCTCCACAGTAGGCACAGGGTGAAGCTGAGGGGAGTGCATAGGGATAAGCTCAGCAAACAGAGAGCTTTTATTCCACAGGAAACAAAAAATCTGATGTTGCAGACAATTAGCCATATTGAAGTCACAAGAAGAGTAGTGAGTGACAAATTTGTGTCTCAAGAGTTCATTTTGTTAGCTAAGAAAATGGAGTTGAGAGGAAATAAATGCTGAATACCAGGAGACCTCTTTAAAAGATGGCAAGAGTTTAAGCAAACTAGAATAGAAGACAGAGAGGTGGGAACGTATTCAAATATTCTCCTGTGATATGTGATTGTATATGGTTTATGAGAGAAAAATAAAGTCTCAAAAATCACTTCTATTCTTGTGTCTAGAAGAAGTAGGTGGAAAGAATTATCAAGCTGAAATAAGATTGAAAAATGAATGCTTCTCACTGGCAAACAGTTTCATTTGGGTGTTTGGAGGGGAGTAGAAAACATAGTGAAATGGGTTTCAGTATGAGAAGATTTCCTAGAAACAAGTATATGGGCATTCTGATATTAATTTAAGAGAAGAGGTAAGATAATATCTGTGGGGAAAATGCAATATCATGTATCCAGAAGAGGAAACTGCATACTATAGCATCACAAAATTCAAGTTTTGAAACATACGGTTGGAGGAAACAGGAATCAGTAGAATCAAATAGATGAGAGAAATCCAGCAAATGCTTATTTTAAAATTCTAACGTTTTCAAAGGAGAAGCCGATTCTTAGAAACACTTTAGTGTTGTCATCTTCTTCTTTCTCCTTCCATTCTCCTCAACTGAACTGTGAGTTCTGCATCGCCCATTCTCCCATGAGACAAAGGTATCTACATACAGCACACAATCTCTTTCACAGTTACTCATCATCTGACTTTCTTTCCTTTTATTTCCTTTCAGAAAACTAGAAAGAGGGAGAGACAAGAGTAACAGAGAGAAGAAAGAATTCCTATTTCTTTGTCCTATACAGACTTTCTGATATTCCCCAAATCTATAGGCAATAATACACCAAATAATGCACCAATTAGTAATGTTAGTCTTGTTACACATATTTCATGTTTCTTTCTTTGTATGCATGTAAATGTGTACGCACGTGCTTACACACACACACACATACACACCTTATATTTCACCCAACACACCCTTTATATTGCACCCAACTTGAAACTAGGTGCTTACGTACATTTTTCAGTGTCTCAATGAGTTCATGTAGTTATGTGGAAAGAAGAGAGTACTCAAAACTGTAAGACATACAGCTAGAGAATAAAAATAGCTTCTGGCTTTTAATATTCAAAGAACTCCACTAATTTACATGAAAAAGTTTGTAGACAATATTAACAGTATGATACTGTCATAAAATTATTAATAGATTATGCAATTTGGAGGCGGGGGTAGGAGAGTACGGTAACTTTGTACATGAATACCACAAACACACTATTGAAACCATATCACCTAAGTTGTAACAAAATTATAATTCAGAATGATTACAGATACATTTGCTCTGGAATTGACAAGATGTCTAGTAGAAAAAAGTAAATTTTAATTTAGTATTTTTAGAGGGGCTGACTTTAAATAACTGAAGAGAATATAATTTTCATACCTGGGTCGACAGTGCTAAATTGTAAGAGAATCCAAGAGTCACTCAGCATATTGTCATGTGCAGGGGAGCCTGAAGTGAATGGGAAATGGAAAAGATTGCCAGTATGAATACGAATGAAATATCTTTTTTTTCTGTTGGAGAGGTAGAAAAAAAATAAGAAAGACAAATATACTTCAAGTCCATATTCCTTTGTGTTGAGCATGGTATGGCATAATAAAAATACTCTGCACAGACTGTTCACTGGTTTAAAATCCGAATTCCCACTCAGAGAGTCATGGAAAAGCTAGTGCAAGCAACTTGGCAGGGGCACATGCTGTTCCCAGTCAAGCGTGCTGGGGCTGGTAATGAGTCCATAATGCCGTCTGACAGAAACACATAAGAAAATATTTATTTTCAAGTAATGTGTATTTCCTCTTGGCTCATCAATATTGATACAACTGGTAAAACAAAAATGAAGATAGAGAAGTATCTCTTTTGACCAAAAAGATAGGTTTTAGTGACACTGAGCAGAAGATTGAGTTTTAAAAGGATCTCCTATAATACTACTAGCCTTCTTTTTTACTGACAATAAAATGTATCTTTCAAATAAGTCTGAAAGGAATAACTGCACATTAATAAAGAAGTTACTAAAAATCAGTGCTAGTCCCCAGGTGTTTTAGCTAAATAAAAAATTCCCATTCACTAATAATGCGGACAGCTTAATTATTTTCTTTGTAGTGTTTACATGGACTGGCGTGATAGCACAGCAGTTAGGGCATTTGCCTTGCACAAGGCCAACCCGGGTTCGATTCCTCCGTCACTCTTGGAGACCCTGGCAAGCTACCGGTGGTGTATTCGATATGTCAAAAACAGTAACAACAACTCTCACAATGTAGATGTTACTGGTGCCCACTCGAGCAAATCGATGAACAATGGGACAACAGTGCTACAGTGCTACAGTGCAGTGTTTACAGGTACTTGTTCTATTTTGAAGGTTTACATATGAATTCCATTGTTTACAGTTAGTGGAATTTTGAATGATGAATAACAAAAATATTTTGCAGAATATCTTAGTAAACTATGCTTATTGTTTCCAGCACAGTTATTACTGTCACTTATATCACCAGTGTTTACAGTGTTTGGCATACAACAAATGCTCCACAAATTTATGTGGAGTTCAATTCTCTGGAAATTCTTTTACTTTGCAGCTAAACATATAATATAAAATGACTAATTTCTATAGGATCATCTTTTTTCTAGATTCCTAAATGTCAGAACTTAGTATTTGTTTTGTTTTGTCCTGTTTTGTTAGCTTTGTTTGCAGTAACAGCAATCAGATATAATCATAATAATTTATTACTCTCTACTAGTTCATAAATTCTATGAGAAAAAAGACTTGTTATCTCACTGAGAAACTAACCTGCTGAAAATTCATGGATATGGGTTTGTGAACAGAAATAACTAGGCTTTCTCAGAGTTGGATGGGTTACATTCCCCACCTCCTTGTACTTCCCAGTCTCAACAGTCACACCCACGGAATCACCTATAGTGCCACTATGTAAGCTCATCTACCAGCCTTGCTCCAGAGACTCATAAATAAATCTCAAAAAAGATCAATGAGCCATTGTCCATTTATGTAGATAGTCTTAAACTGGCTTGATATATTTATATATTCTGTTAGTCATATATGCTTCTTGTGCTTATATTGTAAAGTGTTACTGAAAAATCTTCTGGTCTGATGATATCCCAATAAAAGTTTCAAAAAATCATACTACCTTTGGAGAACATAATTTAATTTTGTTACAGTTTTGCTTTAGTTCTTTATTCCTCATCCCAAAGAACTCAAAGTTGATAATTATCCACAGGAAAAATGTCTTAAACTGGAGTTAGAAAATATCTGTTTGTAGAAATTTAAACATGCTGTTCTCTAGGTATAATCTAATATAATTTAGATGAAATTTATCTTTGAATTTCAGCTCTACAATAAAATAAAAGCTCAAGTGGTAGAGACAAGACTACACTTTCTTGTAGCAAAGAAGATCATTTTAAACATTGCATGAAAGTGAATATACATTTCTAAAACACTTTTCTTTTCCCTTATCATTTTAATTAGATGATATTATGCAATAGTTTGATCAGATTGTAAAATTGTACAATGTCACTACAAATACCAGCATAAATACCTTAAACCTATATTTTAAATACCTCCAGTTCATTCTGTGTTGGATTTTTCGTATGAATATAATGCATCTATAAAATACTCATTTCTTTATCATTTTCATGATGGAGCAAGAATTAAAATTAGCCTGGTATTATTAAACATGTGTAAATCGAAGATTTCGTATAATCTGTTGGAACAGAAATAATACAGGGGTTAACGTGCTAGTTTGCATGCAACAGAACTTGACTTGATCCCAATGCTATGTGGTCCACTTTACATCTCTGAGTGTAGCCCTTGAGATCCTGAGCACTCCCATGGTGGTCATCCAGAGTAATTCCTGGATCTGAAGAGTTTCAGCATTATCTTACCATAGGGTCCTAACACTAACCCCCAGCCCTGACCTTGTTGGTCAAGAATCTTCAGGAAGGCCCCTATCACTATTAAGCATGGCTTAGGAGGGCGATGCTCACAAAATTTACCTCATTGAGTTTTATTGCATTTAACGTTCAAAGCTTCCTAAATCTCTCTAATGAATTCATATTTCCCAGGTAAATGTATTAGCAGTTCTCAAAGATTACTATTCATTGTTTTGATGTAAGCATGCATAGTTTTGAGTGTGAATTAGGACAAATATGTAATGTATATAATTTATAATGATTTTCATACCTATACTTTATTTTCTCTTTTTCTAGTGCACTGTCTCCTAGTCTGTTTTCCTTACTTTAGAAAGCTGTCATGCATTAAAAATTTGCTGCGCAGAAAAAAAAAAGAGATCAATAAGCCGCAGAAAATATTTTCAGACATCCACACATGGCTGAGATATTGAGGGCACCCTGGAAATGAGTCAGGTCAGTCCAATGGTCACCCAAACACTCAAACAAAGAATCAGAAGCCACGTGCTCCTACACTTCACAATGGCTGCCATGCCTCTGGCCAGACTCTATCGTCTCGAGACAAAACTCACTGAGATATTAACTGCTGAAAATTCAGGTATGTGGGTTTGATAATTGAAATCTCCAGGCTTTCTTGGAGTAAGGATGGGGTACCTCCCCTGACTTCCCTGAACTTTCAGAAGCACCAGTAATCATGTTCACACCCCAAAGCCACCACCCCATTAAAAATTTAACTCCAGCTATACCATCCTGTTAAAAAATCTGAATGTCCTGGAGTGATGTCTCCAAACTCTACAACACTGATAAACTAGTAGTAGACACTAGATTGGATGGGATGTAACATAGAAGGCAACTAATCTCAATTAACAAAACATAAACATAGAAGGATTAGCCTGTAACAATATCTTAGTAATCTTTCATACAAGGACTTAATGTCTCCATGGTGAGATATAACAATTTACACTAATTTTCTTCTAAGGAAGCATTTTTTTATCAGTCTGTTAGCAAATTACTGATAACAAACAATATATAATAAATTACTGAGAGCCTGCTATGGATCTAAGCTTAAGAGGTGGTTGGGAAAATTGGAGACAATGGTGGAGGGAAGGTGTCATGGTGGTGGGATTGGTTTTGGAATATTGAATGCCTATAACAAATAATCATGAAAAACTTTGTAAAAACTTTGTAAACCACAGTGTTTATATCAAGTGTGGAGGGAAATTGACATATGTAAGCCTTACCTATCTCATATGAAACCCACAGTACATTAACACAGAGCTGCTTTAAAAGTTTTGTTAATGACAGGTGAGACATGATTACTACCATAAAGAGATCCAAGAATAAAATAAAATTTAATGTAATATGCTTTAGATTCCAGAGCTGAAAACATATACTTAATGAGAACAGGCATTTTATTATATTCTTTTTAATTTTATTTACATAGGTCGAGACTGAAGCAATTGCACAGCAGGTAGGGAGTTTGCCTTGCATGCGACCGACCCGGATTCAATTCCTCCTTCTGTCTCAGAGAGCTCGGCAAGCTACCGAGAGAGTACCCCACCCACACGGCAGAGCCTGGCAAGCTACCCGTGGCGTTCGATATGCCAAACAGTAATAAGTCTCACAATGGAGACATTATTGGCCTCTGTTGACTACCCAGAGATGATAATATTTTACTACCAGTAAATAACTGGATTGGAATTCCAGTAATTCTAGATGAAATTAGGTTCAATTCAGCACATTAAGAAATTATATTTTTCTATTTATAATTGAAGACTTTCCTAAAATATCCTAGATAAATTTCTAATTAACATACAAAGCAACAATAAAGTGTTCCTGATTTGATAATATCTTTAACAGGGTCAAACTTAAATAACTTAAATAAAAGACCCTTTGTTTCATTGCAACATGAAAACTTACTCAATCATTTCAGCACATCCATAAGACTGCAACACAAATGTATAAAATGTGATGGCACTTTCCTATATTTCACAATTATCTTAAAAACTTTGGGTAATATCAATGAATCACAAAAAGAAGTTGAAAAAAACTCTAATACCTGGAGACTTAACCATATGCTACTATATAACAGTAGGATCAAAGAGAAAATCAAGGAAAAAATAAAATGGTTCCTTGAGACTAATGATAATAAGAAACATGTTACCAAAATCTATGGGACACTGTAAGAGCAATACTTAAGGGGAAACTCATATCACCACATAAGAAAAGAAGAAAAAGATAAAATCAGCAACCTAAATGTACACTTTAAATGTCTGGAGAACTGACAACTGAATCCAAAGACCAGTGGGAAAAAAATAAATAATAAAAATCAGAGTAGAAACCAGCAATAAGAAACCAAGAAAGAACACAAAGAACAAATGAAACCAGGAGCTGGTTCTTCAAAAGAAAAAACAAGATACACAAACCCTTGGCTAGACTCATGAGACAAAAGAAGAAATAATGTTCAATGAAATCAGACCAGAAATGAAGGGGAAATTTATAATAAATTACAACAGATCCCCCAGAAATTCAAGACATCATGAGAACTTACTATGAACAACTCTGCTATGTTAAAATGAACATCCTAGAAAAAATGGTCAGATTCCGGGGAACATGTAATCTCCCAAAACTGAATGAGGAGGAAGTAAGAAGCCTAAACAGGCCAATCACAAGCAAAGAAATTGAAACCATATTTAAGACTCTCCCAAAGAATAAGAATCCTGGTCCAAATGGCTTATGGGTGAGTATTATCAAATATTCAAAGAAGACTTACTGCCATTGATCCTGAAGCTTTTCCAAAATATTGAAGAAATAAGAATCCTCCCTAACACCTTCAATGAAACTATAATTATACTGATATCCAAGGCTGACAGAGATATTACAAAAAAAGAAAATTTCAGGTCAATTTTCTTGATGGACATCAATGCAAAAATCAAAAACAAATCTAAGCAAATAGAATCCAACATCACATAAAAAATTATACATCATAATCAACTGAGATTCACGCCAGAGATACAAGGATGGTTCAATACATAAAATCAATTAATATAATATACTGCATCAGTAAAAGGAAAGAAAAAAATCATATGATCATATCAATTGATGCAGAGAAATCTTTTGACAAAATTCAACACCTATTCATGATTAAAAAAAAAACAATAAAATAGGGATGGAAGGAACCTTCTTCACTTTAGTAACAGCTATCTATTAAATCCCCATAGAAAATATTAGTCTTAATGGTGAAAATTTAAAGCATTCCCGCTACTATCAAGCACAAGATAAGAATGTCCACTGTCCACACTCTTATTCAACATTGTATAGGAAGTTTTGGTAACAGAATTCAGGTAAGAAAAAGAAATCTAAGGGATAAAGACTGGAAAAGAGGAAGTAAGATAATCTCTGAAGATGACATGATTATATACACTGATGATCCTAAAGAGTCCACACAAAAGCTCCTAGAAACAATAAATCAATACAACAAAGTGGTGAACTACAAAGTCAATAGACAAAAATCTGTGGCATTACAAAAACAAATAATGAATCAGAGGAGAAAACAATTAGAGTCTAACCCATTTCAAAGTGTCCAAAAACATCAAGTGCCTAGGAATCAACTTAGCAAAAGATGGGTCAGAATAGAATATCCAAGGATAAATCCCCATCCTTATGGTCAGCTAATTTTTGACAAAGAACCTGAGAGCATGGAATGGAACAAAGATAACCTTTTCGAAAAATAGTGTTGGGAATATTGGATAAGCATATGCAAGAAATTAAAACTGGATCCATAGCTCACATCTTACATAAAAGTCAACTCAAAGTTGATCTAAGACCTTGAGATCAGATCTGAGTCTATAAGAGCCCCAAGAAAAACATAGACAGAACACTCCAAGAACTAGACCTCAAAGGATTTTTCAACAATACGATGTCACTTGGCAAGGGCTATAGAATCAAACTAAACATATGGGACTATACCAAACTTAAAAGTTTCTGTATATCAAAAGAAACACGGACTAAAACTGAACAGCTGAGTGGGATAAAATATTTGCACTCTCAACACATCAGATAAAGGGTTGATATTCAGGATCTCTGTTCAGAGAGATCAACAACAAAAAACCCTTAAAACCCTATCAAAAAATATGGAGACAAAACAAACAGACTTTTTAGGAAGATCAATGGATGGCCAACAAGTACAAATAAATGGGACTATCTTAAACTAAGAAGCTTCTGCACCTCAAAAGAAACAGTGACCAAAATACAAAGACAGTCTACAGAATGGGAAAGGATATTTACCCAGTACCCCTCCGATAAAGGGTTGATATCAAGGATATACAATGCACTGGCTGAACTCCACAAAAAGAAAACAGCTGACCCGATCAAAACATGGGGTGATGAAATGAACAGAAACTTTCCCAAAAAAGAAACCTGAATGGCTCAGAGGCACATGAGAAAATGATCGACATCACTAATCATCAATAAGATGCAGATCAAAACAACAATGAGATATCATCTCACACCACAGAGACTGGCTCACATCCCAAAAAACAAAAGGAACCGGTGTTGGAGTGGATGTGGGGGAAAGGGACTCTCCTTCACTGCTGGTGGGAATGCCAACTGGTTCAGCCCTTTTGGAAAACAATATGGACAGTTCTCAAAAAATTAGAAATTGAGCTTCCATTTGATCCAGCAATACCACTTCTGGGAATATATCCTTGATAAACAAAAAAGTATAGTCGAAATGACATCTGCACTTATATGTTCATCGCAGCACTGTTTACAATAGCCAGAATCTGGAAAAAACCCGAGTGCCCGAGAACAGACGACTGGTTAAAGAAACTTTGGTACATCTACACAATTGAATACTATGCAGCTGTTAGAAAAGATGAAGTCATGAAATTTGCATATAAGTGAATCAACATTGGAAGTATCATGTTGAGTGAAATGAGTCAGAAAGAAAGAGACAGACATAGAAAGATTGCACTCATATGTGGAATACAAAGTAGCAGAGAGGTACGAGCTTGCAGTAATGCAACTTCTGGCAGAAATTTCTCTGGACTTAGTTACTAAAACTGAAATACAGAAATCCAAAACTGTGTGGCTGCGATTGCGGCTGCACGACCTCATATGTCTTCATTCTCAGCAATGGAAAACAAATTATCAAATGCTTCCTTTACAGCAGGTCCGACTTTGGGGGGGGGGAAACTCCAAACAATAATAGTGAGTTTTTTGTTGAAATACTGAATGTAATCAAAGTAAAGAGAAAGCAAAGTTAAATTTATCAGCTACACAGGCGGGGTGGGGGACTGAGGGGGTTAGGGGGTGGGTGGAGGTATACTGTGGTTCTTGGTGGTGTAATATGTGCACTAGTGGAGGGATGGGTGTTCGAGCATTGTAAAACTGAGACTTAAACCTGAAAGCTTTGTAACTTTCCACATGGTGATTCAATTTTAAAAAATTTATAAATAATAAAATAAAATAAAAATGCATTTTATAAAATTCTCATCATTTATTGCTACTAGGGAAACCCAAATCAAGACAATAGTAAGATACCACCTTACACCAGTGAGGATGTCACATATCAAAAATACTGGGAACAATCTCTGTTGGCAGAGATGTGGTGAAAAAGGAACCCTCATCTACTGTTGGTGGAAATATTGTCTGGTCCAAACCCCATGGAAAACAGAACAGAGAGTACTCAGTAAACTCAGAATTTAGCTTCCATATTACCCAGCAATTCCACTTTTGGGTATTTATTCTTAGGACAGAAAAACATTCATTCAAAAGACGGTATGCACACCATTATTCATTGCAACAGTGAGTGCAATAGCTAAGATTTGGAATCAATCTAGATGTCCAACAACAGATAAGTGGATCATGAAGATGTGGTATACATACACAATGGAATACTGCACAACTACTAGGAATGATTAAACTATTCATTTAACTGAAATATATGTGGAACTGGAAGACAACATATTAAATGAAATAAGCCAAAAGAAGAAGGATAATCCCAGAATAATATCACTTACATGTTGTATTTGTAACAAGTGGAGGAGGGAATTCAATATTTTAAACGGGGAATGCTTAGATCAACATTGGCCCCACAGTATAATGAGGATAAGAAAAAAATATTGGAGGAAGGGGGAAGTAGAGACATAAGAAAGAGCAGGTGCCACTTTGGAGAATACAGGTGCTTTAAGGGAAAAAAAGCGGGTTCAAAACTTGGGGTTGGTCCCTTTCAACTATCATTGTCATTAATGATCCCAACCGCCCCCTCCACAGCCCTTGAGGCAGGCTTCCAACCATGGACCAATCCTCCTGGCCCTTGTTTCGACTGTACTTGGGTTATAGTCTCATACTTTGTATTTTTTTAATTCTTTTATTAATTAATTTATTTTTTTAAATTTTTTATTAGTGAATCACCGTGAGGTACAGTTATAGACTTACAAATTCCTATGCTTGTATTTCAGTCATACAATGATTGAGTATCCATCCCTCCAACAGTGCCCATTTTCCACCAATTTCTGCAATAATTCTTTCTGTCTTTCTAGTTCTGACTTTTTTAACTCATCATTATACTCTCCATGTCTATCCATTTATAAGAGAATTTCATGATTTCATTTTTTCCTAATAGCTATATAGTATTCATTGTGTAAATGTACCATAGTTTCTTTGTTTTTTTGGTTTTGATTTGTTTTTATTTATTTTTTTAATTTTTTTAAAATTTATTTATTAATGAGTGACAGTGAGGGTACAGTTACAGATTTATACATTTTCGTGCTCATGTTTCCCTCATACAAAGTTCAAGAACCCATCCCTTCACCAGTGCCCATTCTCCACCACAAATAAACCCAGCATCCCTCCCACCCACCCAATCCCATCTTCCCCCACCCACCCCTGCCACTGTGGCAGGGTATTCCCTTTTGTTCTCTCTCTCTCTAATTAGGTGTTGTGGTTTGCAATAAAGGTGTTGAGTGGCCATTGTGTTCAGTCTGTAGTCTACATTCAGCATGCTTCACCCTTCCCCCGCATGGCCTCCAACCATGTTTTGCTTGGTGTTCCCTTCTCTATCTGCCTTTTTCCCAGAATCTGAGGCCAGCTTCCAAGCCATGGATTCAACCTCCTGATACTTATTTCTACTATTCTTGGATGTTAGTCTCCTACTCTGTTATTCTATATTCCACATATGAGTGCAATCTTTCTATGTCTGTCTCTCTCTTTCTGACTCATTTCACTTAGCATGATACTTTCCATGCCGATCCACTTATATGCAAAATTCATGACCTCCTTTTTTCTAACACCTGCATAGTATTCCATTGTATAGATGTACCAAAGTTTCTTCAACCAGTCATCTGTACTAGGGCACTCGGGTTTTTTCCAGATTCTGGCTATTGTAAACAGTGCTACGATGAACATATACGTGCAGATGTCATTTTGACTATACTTTTTTGCTTCTCTGGGATATATTCCCAGCAGTGTGTACCATAGTTTCTTTAACCAGTTGTCTGTTAGGCATTGCTCTGGATGGGAGATGAGTGCAGAAAGTGGTAAAGAACCAAACATCATGGCCTCTCATGTCTATATTGCAAACCACCTTGCCCAAAAGGAGAGAGAGAGAGAGAGAGAGAGAGAGAGAGAGAGAGAGAGAGAGAGAACATAGTGCCTATTATAGATTGGGGGGAGGGCGAGAGAGATAGGGGGATATTAGTGATATTATAGTGATACTATAGTGATATTATATTATTAGTGATAGGGGATATTAGTGATATTAGTAATGGAAAATGTACACTGGTAGATGGATGAGAGTTGGGACACTGTATGACTGAAACCTGATATGAAAGCTTTGTAACTGTATCTCACAGTGAATCAATTAGAAAATATTTTTAATTAAATAAAAATCCTTGGGGTTAGAGTGATAGTACAGCAGTTAGCGCTTTAGCTTTTTATGGCCCCTGAGAACTGCCAGGAGTAATTCCTGAGTGCAGATCCAGCAGTAACCCCTGAGCATCACTGAGTATGACACCCCCATCCCCCATACAAAGCTCTCCACTTGAAAAAGAGACCCAGACTTTAACAATTGAACTTGGAAAGGTACCTGTCAAGAAGACAGGCCGGGTATAGGGAGGAGATGATGGGAATATGGGAAGGAACCTAGAAACACTGGTGGAGGAAAGTTGACACTGGTGGTTGGTTTGGTGCTGCTGTATAGAATGTCTAAAATGCAACTACTAATAACTTCGTAAAACATGGTGCTTTAGTACAATTGTTTTTCTAACTTTGGTTAGCACTTTTTTTGTGTGGCAGTCTGGAAACTTTTCAGGAAAATTTCTTCAGAAGTGTTTGCAAAGAAGTATTTAAAACAGATGGTTAAGAGTGACTTAGATGAAAAGTGGATGTGGTTGGGAAGATCTGAGGTCAAGGAAAATTTGATGCTGAACATAAAGGATTAGAAACCCAAAGGACTGGTTAGAGCAAAAGGCTTCCACTGATAAGTGATATTCCCCAATTGACAAACAGTCTTAAGAATTCTCATCCGTAGCACTGTAGCACTGTCATCCTGTTGTTCATCAACTTGCTGGAGCGGGCACCAGTAACATCTCCATTGTGAGACTTGTTGTTACTGGTTTTAATACATAAAATACACCACTGGTAGCTTGCCAGGCTCTGCCGTGTGGGTAAGATACTCTCAGTAGCTTGCTGGGCTCTCCAAGAGGGGCTGAGGAATCAAACCAGGTTGGCCATGTGCAAGGCAAATGCCTTACCCGCCATGCTATCTCTCCAGCCAGATCCAGAGTGATTATCTCCAATAATTATCGTCTAGGTGGTCCCTGCTCTACCCTAACTGCCTTCTCCTCCAGCACTTGAGGTGGGCTTCTAGCCATGGACCCCTCCTCCTGGCCCTTGTTTGTACTGTCCCTGGGTATTAGTCTCATACTAAGTGTTTTTTATATCCCACAAATAAGTACAAAATGTCCCTCTCCTTCTGACTTATTTCACTCAGCATGGTCCTCTCCATGTCCAGCATTATCAACTTTAAATATAACCTCTTTTGCGACAGACTCTGAAATACCAGGAGAAATTATTGCTCCCCCTGTAACTAACCTTAAAATGTATCTATATCTCTTCTATAAAATACAACATATATTTTTGGTGACTATATCTGGAAACAGAATAGGACTATCCCCTGTCTATATTCACATTTTTCCCATTTTCCCTCTGGTCATTTTTTTTTATCTTTCACCTTTCTCGCATACATATAAAAACTCTTCCTCAAACACTTGGGACTAAATGAGCTTCAGATTTCAGAACTTAGGATCTTATTACAAGGTCATGTACCAAGTATTACACAGCATTCCAAATGGGTTCTAAAGAAGCACTCCCAAACCAAACACATTTAAGCTTCTTCAGTAAAGAAATGAGTACTAACATCAAATAGTATACATAAAAAAGTTTAATAGCTTCATACAGTTTCAGGTCAGCTAAATTAATTCAAGCTTTTATACACTTTTTAATTTCAGAATTACAAGTTACAGATCTTTAATTGAAACTCAATATGTGTTTGAACTGGACTCAAAAGAACATTCTTTCATTACTATTTTTGCTAAATATCCTTTCCACTTACAAGTACTTGGAACAGTGTTTTGGAGCTAGTAGATGCGACTGACTTTTAATAAAGGCCAAAGTGAACTGATCAAGCCATTAACTTCCTTTACTAATTTTTGATGTTACTTTTCTGCATGACAGACCAGTGAAGCAAGGTCTTCTGCATCAATACATAAATATTGCAGATCTGGAATTCTAATTTTACTACTGAGCTTGAGGCTAGTAAGTTGATTAAACATGCCAGTCCCTTGGTTTGCAGTCAGATAATATTAATCTCACAGACATGAAAACTAACCCCTCAAAATAGAGAGAATCTTATTACTAGAAGCTTCATACAGGACACTAAATCCAATCCTTTCACGTTGTATAAGATAAAAATAAGGCCTAGAAAGGTTAATTGACTTTCTTATATTTAAACAATAGGTTAGTAGGATAGATTGGAATTAGATCAAGCACTCTAGGTTGATTCCTTGTTTCTCCATACCAACTTCCTTCAATAGAATGGGAGCTCTGCTGTGACCTCTTAAGTTCTGCTATTCTGAATAGTTATCTTATTCTACACTGAGTAGTACTGCATGTATGGTTAACTTTTTGAGTTTGACAGGACTAAGAAAGTTACTTGAAAATGATGAAAATAGTAATTTCCACTTCATTGACCTTATAAGCATCTACACGTAGTCCCAATAAATGAAGTTATAAATAAAAAATAATATTCACGTGTCTGTGGTTCTGCAAAGAATAAATGCAAATATAATACAATTATTTTTCTAATACTTGGACATTTAAAAAAGTAAGTTGATCTGTATTTAATTAGAATTAAATTCTTAACATAAAATTATTGGAGTCCAAGCTTATTAAAATCTCCTTATTGAAATGTTGTCGCCCATTTAAATGCTATATATTTTAATGTTTACTCTGCAGTTAATAGGGTGGTTTTTATTTTGATGTGGCCTATAGGGCTAATTTTTTTTTCAGGTTTAAGTCTCAGTCATATAATGATTGAACCCCCATCCCTTCACCAGTGCACATGTTCCACCACCAAGAACCCCAAAATACCTCCCTCCCACCCAGCCCCCACCTAAGCAGCTAATGATATTCACTTTATTCTCTCTATACTTTGAATACATTCAATATTTTAATAGAGAACTCACTATTATTGTTTGCAATTTTCTCCCAACAATCAGTCCTGCTGAAAAGGCATCATTTAATAATTTCTTTTAATTGCTAAGAATGAAGACTCTATGAACTTCATTCATAGGTTTTGGATTTCAGATATTTTAACTCAGTTTACAGTCTAGATGCATTTCTGTATAAGAAGCTGCTCTGGGTGCCAAAATGGGTTAGAAGACCTCTAGGATCATAGGCTTTAGGAGCAGAAGGTCCATTTTGCGCTCACCAGCTCCGGATCTTATCTGGGCCAAGAGCGTGCTGGTAATGCCCGCTTTCCATGATTGTCTATGAGCCACCAAACTGCAAAATTCATACTTCTGGGTTGCGAGTTTTAGAAGGTGGCTCTCAGCACGTGGATATTGCTGCCGCCGCCATTTTCCGCACAGAAAAACAGGGTGGAGAGGAAAAATCCATCCCTGGGTGGAACGGAGTTGTAGCACAGCTCACAGTCCAGATGCATTTCTGTAAGAAGCTGCTCTGGGTGACAAAATGGGTTCAAAGGCCTCTGGGATCATAGTCTTTAGGAGCAGAGGGTCCCTAATAGGGGTTTGTAATTAAAGTCTAATCATGAAATCTGGACATGAAAATATCAACTCAAGAAAATAATTTTCTTTGAGGTATATATTCTAAAACATACATATCATTTTTTAAATTTTTATTAATAAATCACCGTGAGGTACAGTTACAAGCTTATGAACTTTCATGTTTGTATTTGGTTTACATCCCTCCACCAGTGCCCATTCTTCTCCACAAATGTTCCCAGTATTCCTCCCACCACCCCCATCCCAACTCCCACCACCCCACCCTGCCTCTGTGGCAGGGAATTCCCTTTTGTTCTCTCCTGTTGGATGTTATAGTTTGCAATAGAGGTATTGAGTGGCCATCATGTTCTGTCTATAGTCTACTTTTAGTATGCGGCTTTCAACCCAAGTATCTGTGAGTTTCACAACAGAAAAGTGAAAGAAGTGGCAGGCGCACACATAGGACGTATGGGACTCCAGCGTTCCGTGGCTGAGAGCCATTTTGTTGACCAGGCCACACCAATGGCGGTCGAAGGACCAGGTAACAAAGGCTCATTTGAAGTCATTTTATTTCTTTCTCCTTCCCTGTGTAGTCCAATCTCTCCACTAACAGCACAATCATTGTAATTTTGGTGGTAGTCTCAGTCATCACAGTTCCATCATCCTAGTCTCCTTATCACTGTATCACTGTCACTGGCATCCTGTTGATCATCGATTTGCAGGTGCCAGTAACGTCTCCATTGGTCCTAGCCCTGAGATTTTAGCAGCCTTTCTTTACTTGTTCTTCCCAATGGTGCTGCATTGGAGGCTCTATCAGGGTAAGGAGAATAAGACCATCATTGTTACTGTATTTTGCATATCGAATATGCCACAGAGAGTTTACCAGGCTCTGCCGTGTGGCAGGATGCTCGATGCTCTTGGTATCTTGCCAGTTTCTCTGAAAGGACAAACTAGGCTATAAGAGGTCACACAGCTGCAAATGCAGTCCTGCGCTTCCAGGAGCACTGTTTTATAGTCTCTGGATATTGGCCCTTGATGAGATTACACGGCGCTGGGGGCAGTTTGTGGTTGTGGCTGCCAAGTTACTGGAAAATGGGGGACCTGGGTGGAGGAGGCCCAGTCCCGATCCAAGCAGCCTTGGATATCTCAGCCCCAGGTCCCACACACCTGGGTTCCTCTGCCGGTTCCTTCATGAATGAAGCTCGACCAAACGTGTGGAGAGTGGCCTTGAGCATGGCTGTGACTGGGTTCCGGAGGGCTTCGGCTGCCGGGGCTCTACTTGGGGCAGGGAGGGAAACTCAACCTGGCCCACTCCAAGGGGCCCAGTGAAGAGTGCCAGTCACCAAGGGCAAGAGACTGAGTCATTCTCTTCCAGGAGCATTGTTTTATAGTGTCTAGATCTTAGCCACTGATGGGATTACATGGTGCTGAGGGCAGTTTGTGGGTGTGGCTGCCAAGCTAGTGGAAAATGGGGGGTCTGGGTGGAGGAAGCCCAGTCCCAATCTGAGCAGGCTTGGAGATCTCAGCCCCAGGTCCCACACATAGTTTCCTATTAGATCTAAAAATCCAATCCTTCGTTATCTCCCTCTTTCCTCTTATAGCATAGTTATATAGAAATTGTGAAGGAAAGGGGACACATAGGTGGGGTTGAACATTGTTATAACAACAAATACAGGTAAAGCCACTCCTCCAGGGGAAGATCTAGGAGATTAGCTCAAGGACAAAATCTCATCTGAGGGTTCAGCACTCCAGATTACTAGATTTGCTCAAGGGCTGGATTCCTTCCAGGGTGTACTGCTTTATCCTTTCCTCAGTTAGTAATCCATTTAAATAATCATAGTAAATTTACGTCTTATATTTCTAGTCATTTTGTATGAACACAGTAAGAGATATATCAAGCTTAAAGTTTGTCTCTTCCTGGAGACATCTCGCTATATATTGCGGACTATAATCCTCAGGCCAGGTTAGTCTTTCCTAACCCCAGCAGGGTCCTTACTAAATTACTTCCTTTTGTATTATGACAGAGTTTGTTCCATGACCATGCTCTTAACTTATTATACTTATGGTGCTTAGCTTCTCCCCATTTGATGCCAGGGTAGCTTACAGCTTACCCTGGGTCCATCCAGTCCCATCATCGGAACCCTGCTTTTGGAGTGATAGGAACTCAGGGAAACTGAGGCTTAAGTTGAGTAAATATGGCTGGATGTCCAGGAGTAAATATTATTTGGGTCAATTAACTCCCATCTTACAAAAGCATAGCATCAGCTTTCTTCCTATGTCTGTACAAAAAAAAAGACATTGCTAAACTATGCAAGTGACAATTAGGAAAGAGAAAAGCAATAGGTTTATTATAGGTTTATTACTGCTTAATGGAATTGGGTGTGCCCCAGGGTACTGTTGTGAGAGTAACTCTGTCACTGTGACTGTCACCCTATTGCTCATCGATTTGCTTGAGCAAGCACCAGTAACTAACGTCTCCATTTTGAGACTTGTTTGTTACTGTTTTTGGCATGTTGAATACGCCACGGGTAGCTTGTCAGGCTCTGCCATGTGGGCGAGATACTCTCAGTAGCTTGCTGGGCTCTCCAAGAGGGGTGGAAGAATCGAACCCCCGTCGGCGGCGTGTAAGGCAAATGCTCTACTGCTTTGCTATGGCTCCAGCCCAGGGAATAACTCAATAAAACTAAACTTCCTGCAGTAGTAGCAAGGATAACTCAATATTATCCAACAGCTATCAACTTATTTAAAGAGTTACAAGTATTTTCTCAAGCATCAGGTGGCATTTAACAACATAAAATTCACTCAGTGATAGTAAATTTTAGTTTAATTTTTTTTTTTTTTTTTGCTTTTTGGGTCACACTGGAGATGCACAGGAGTTACTCCTGGTTTTGCACTCAGGAATTACTCCTGGCGGTGCTCAGGGAACCATATGGGATGCTGGGAATCGGACCTGGGTTAGCAGCTTGCAAGGCAAACGCCCTACCAGCTGTGTTATCACTCCAGCCCCGTTTAGTAAATTTTATCTACAAGAAAAACTATGTTGCAGTGAGGATATGAAATAACTTTGCATCTCTGGTTACTTTTTAACCCAACTATTCAAAGAGGACTTATTCCTCAATTTTCTTCAAAGGCAAATATAAAGAAAAATAGGTAACTGGCAAGAAGGTAATTAGGAGTTAATATCTGCTCACAGAATATGAATACACAGGGAACTCGAAAAGAAAGAAAATAAAAGCAGAGCAGCAGCTTCCCTCCATCTCAGTCCATTTTATAGCGAACCAAAAAAATCTGAAAATACATTTTCATCAGTTTCTTATTTTAAAAAAAGACAAGAAGTAACTGCCTTTAGTGGAACCATGTAAACTCCAAAATCTCAACGTTACTATTGATTGAAGTAAAATGAACAATTTACCATCCATGCTCTCTTACAATGTTCTATCATCAAACCAGACTCTGTCTTTCTCAGATAAAAACATAATAAAAACCAGTGGAACAGATATGACTCAGAGAAAATTAAGAAAACCAGAATGGAGGCCCAGACTACTGAGTATGCAGGGACAAGAAATAATGGGATTATCAATTATTTCATAGACCATGTAAAGTCTAATTTGGGTTTCTTAAAAGAGTTATATAGCTTAATGATTCATTTGACAAATAATCAAATTTCTCAACCTATGTAATTAAAACAGCCACACCACTAAGCACTTTAACTTAATGAGAAATTCAAAGCCTATCTCATGTACCACCTTGACTTAATTTTAGACTCACTTGTTGCTATTCATTTAAAGGGCAGTAAAATCTTTGAAGTGCTAATCTAAAAGTAAAATTTTTACATAATATCTTCAAAATGGCAATTGCACATAACTCATGGGTCCAAAACACTCCTTTATCTAACCACATCATATTTATTGTCTTCTGTTGCTAATAGGAATAACCAATATAAAGTGAGAAGCACCAACCTGAAGTGTCAAGTGAAAAAAAAATAAAAAAAGGATTTCTTCTTTACTTCCTGCAATATCATCAGCACTTAGCATCAGTAGCCGGCATAAACTGAGCACTTGGTAAAACTTAGTGAATTAATACTTCAATCACTTGCTTCATAGCCTTTAAAATACCATTAGCCTTCTTTACCAGACACATGCCAGGACGTATAAACCCTAATGTATGTTCCCACGGACTGTTCACCTACAAACCACCTCTAGAATCATATGAAATATTAACAGAATGAGCAAAACAATAAGAATGAAAAATTAAACTATGATTAAAGAGTGACTACAAGATAAAATCTACCCAAAGGCTAAGCTACATTAGCTAAATAACAAATTTAGAAAGAGTTTCTCTTTCCAATGCTGTGGTTCAGATATCACTGACAAAGATTTATGTCAGTCCAAAGGGGAGAATAGAAGCTTGATGACTTATCTATCCTGAATTTGGGATGCAAAGATGTTTCGTCTGTCCAGAATACAGCTGAGGGTTCAATGATTGGGACCAATGGTGTGGGCTTGCAGAGGGTGAGACTTCTTCAGATTTTTGTGCATGGGTCAGCTAAGATCTACAGACACTTCCAAATTGGACATAATGTGCCTGCAGAGATTTCTAAGAGAATTCAGCTTCCCAAAGGCTACATCAAAGCTGACTCAAAAATTGAATCAATTTTAATTGATAACAAAATCAAGCTAATGAACAGATAAATCCAGAGATATACATACATATCTCAACTGTATATATAGTTTAATTTTAATATATACATATTAATTATTAGAAAACTCTCTAGCAAGTTTTGTATATAAATTAATAAGGAAAATAATATAAGTTGTTTTTGCTTATAGAAATTCTGCTCTGTCTATGTATTAGAAACTTATTTTTCCAAAAGTCAATTTAATATTTTAGATACATTCTTTAAATCTCCTGAAAATGACAATTCACAGAATTGCAACAGTAATAACTGCAAGACTATTTCAAAACTTTAAGCATAGAGAAGAAAATAGAGTGAACATTACTATTTTTAACATAATACATATCTACAATTTTATATCCATCTATCTTTTGCTGAAACAAGTAAATAAGAAAGCAAAACTTCAGTCTACTTTGTTACTCTGAAATAAAGGAACACCCAAAAGGCCAGTCATGAAATCTATTGAAACACTTTTCTATGACATGACCTGAGGAAAAAACTTCAGTAACACTTATGAAAATATTGGCGCATAAAATGAAGTGCTTTTCCCCTAAGAGTAAATAACATTTCAAACAAAATTAATTAGTTAATAAAAGTCTCCAATCTTGAATTTTCTGATACAATTCTGATTATACCATTTTACCTCAAGTGTCTCCCTATTACATATTTCAAATGAATTTGCTTTAAAACAATTTTACTTAGATAGGCTAGGCATGGTTAGTGGAAGATTTGAAATTCTCTTGAAAAGAGATTTGATAAATTGCTTTTTTCTTCCCAGGGAAGATCTAGAATATCTCGGTGCAGGTTAATAAATAAACCTAGTGAAAGTTAATAAATTACGCTCTCAGTTTGTAAATTTTGTATGTCCAATCATTAATTTATAAAACTATTGTTAGAACCTATATTTTTCTTAGGGCCTCAGGTAACCCTTGATGTAAATACTGCCTCAAGTAGCATTTAATAAAGCACCAGAGGCAAAGAACATATGTCTTTATTATTTATGTCATATGTGCAGCTAAAACTCCATATATTTAAATAGAAAATGCAAACTAGTCTTAATCTACAGGTGTATTCATCTTTACTATAGGAACTCTAAGATGTTTAAATTAACTAACAAAAGCAATGCCCAACTATTGATTTCTAATTATCTTTATATGATTCATGATCAGAATATATGTGACTACTTCTTTAGTCAGACAATGGTCATGACTGCACAATTCTGCTACAGATTTGCACCAAGTTTGTTACTTGAATAAAATATTGAGTAACCACTATTATATATCTTTATGTAAGCATAAAAAATGTTGAACTATTTTTTCTCTCAGAGATTCCAGAGAGTAATAAGCAAAATATCATTTACAGAGGACATGCTAAGGCAGCAGGTACTAGTTCTAAAACACATTTTGATTGTTCCACCTATCCAAAGAGAACTAGAGTTCGGGGAAATAGAATCCTGTGATCAACTGCTACCTTGAAAGTTCTGCAGTCAGCAGGATGGCAGCAGTTTCCCAGAAGAAAGGGAGAAAGAAGCAGGCCAGAGTGAAAATGTTTGCTGGCTGTACTTACACTGACCATTAAGTGAATCATTGTTTTCCGTGGACTGGATATGGACTAGACAAAAATCACACCAATGTGTCCCAGGGGTTAATTAAAAATAAGTTTGTTAACAGAGATCTCTAGTGTTGAGTTTCAATCTATGAAAATAATGCCTAATAGAAGTCTACAAATGGGATGACCCAGAAAATTACTACACAACAGAAAGTCACAAACAATAGGTTACATCCCCAATTGAGAGCATTTAATTCAAGAACTTCAAATCAGTAAAACGGTATACCAGCTTTTTTCTTCCTTTTCCTGTCTTTATCCAACTTCAGAAGATTGGAAGCAGTAATAGGAAAAAGCAGGAAAACACCTGAGGGAGTAAAGAATAAGTTTGACCTGACTCCACACTCCACTGCAAACCTTGGAAATTGAGTCAAACCAGAACTTCAGGAAGAAAAACAATAAAAGACTATAAAACTTTGATAACACTGTAGCACTGTTTTCCCGTTGTTCATCAATTTGCTCGAGTGGGTACCAGTAATGTCTCCATTGTGAGACTTGTTGTTACATGTTTTTGGCATATTGAATATGCCACGGGTAGCTTGCCAGGCTCTGCCATGCAGGCGGGATACTCTCGGTTGCTTGCTGGGCTCTCTGAGAAGGACAGAAGAATCAAACACCCTACCCACTGTGCTATCGCTCCAGTCCAAAACTTTGATATTACAACTAAAATTTTCAATTACTGAAATATATCTTAGTTCTATTTATTATTACAAAGACAAATAAACAAAGGTCTAATGAGGACATTAAACATATCAAAGTCTGTGTCTAATAAAGCCTGAAGGAGACCACAACTTATACAGAAGTGACAATTACAGCTAGCATTTTCATCACACTACTTCAATCAGTTTGTAAGCATGCTACCTTTAAATTTGAGGATGACATCTTACAGTGCTCTAGCACTTGGCTCTAGACCATGAGAGTACATTATTTGAGAATTTCTCATTTGGGCTTTCTTCTAAATACTTGATATATTTTTTATACCCTATGGATTAAAACTCTAAAATCATTAGTTTCCTAGGGAAGATTAAACATATCAGCAATTATCAATGACTTATCCAACAGTATACCACTGATAAATTATAGATAAAAGACTATAATGCAGTCTTAAGTTTTACCCAAAAGTGTCTCTTTTCTACATCCACTGGAAAAAATATGGGACAAATCGTGGACTTTAAATCTTACATTACAACTGTCAGTATCTTAAAGAAAACATGTTTTCTGTTTTTGATATAAAATGTGTGCTAGTGAGGCCAAAGTTCATTTGTTTTCTACTTATGATATAAAAAGTATTCAAATAAGACCAGAGAAATAGTATAAAGCTTAAGGTTCTTGCCTTGCCACAGGTAACCCTGGTTTGAGTCTCAGAAAAGCAAATGGTTCTCTTGGACTAGTATCAGGAGTGGTTTCTGAGCACAGAGTCACCATTGATACCACCAGGCAATACCCAAACACCAAAAACAAAACAAAATAAAACAAAACAAAGTATGCAAGTATATTTCATTTATTTTCTCAATGATAAGTGCTACCTAAAGACAAGGGGCAATTTTGAAATATCTTAAAGTATATAATAGTCAAATGACTATTTATACATCTTTATATCACTTTATGAGAATCCATTGGTAAAAAAAATATTTTCAAATAATTGTATTTCATTTACTATGTTGAATATGTAATTTTGTGTGGACAACACCATTTTATTTCGTCTCACATTTCTGATAGAAATTTTCTTTCTTTAAATAAGTTGGAGAAAAATAACCTTGAACATTTTTTGTGGCAATGAATGTTGTCCTGTGCACTCCTATGGAAAACAGCATGAAGATTTCTCAAAACACTAAGAATAGAGCTTCCATTTGATCCAATAATTTTACTTCTCAGCATCAATCCTCCCCCCAAGCCCAAAAACATTAATTTAAAAGTATATAAACCTACTTATGTCCTTTGCATTATGATATAAAATTTCAAAGTATAGGAAAATTTCTGATATATGATTGCATAAATAAGTTGTAATATATAAAATAGAATACTATGCACCTTTAAGAAAAGATTAAATCTTACATTTCACTGTAACTTGGATGGAACTGGAAGGCATTATGCTAAGTGAAATAAAATTAGAGGGAGAAGGTAAAATAATAGATGATCTCATTTATCTGTGGCATATAGGGAAACAAGGAAATAGATAGTATCAAATGATGACAAATCCCTGACCTTGAGTTATAAAACTGAAATTACTAAGCAGAGGACAGAAGGGGTCAAGGGAGGAGTAGGTGACTTAGAAGGAAGATAAGTGGTGAAGGGTCTTGAGCATCTGGGTGTTATTGAAGATAACTTTGTACATCAAAACCATAAATGTTAACACAATTATAATGATGTTGACTAAATTATAAGAAAACTTAAAACATTATAAAAAATAGGCTATATTTTGTATGCTGTATTATCATGTTTTACTTATTTCTACCAAATGGTAATACAATGCCTCTTTCATTTTATTGTATGTACATAAACATAACATACCTATGCACATACACAACACATATAATGTATATAAAATATATATTTACATCAATATCCTAAAACTAAATATTTTGTACTTTTCTTCTGTCATGGCTGGAGCGATAGCACAGCTGCTGGACGCTCGCCTTTCCCATGGCCGACCAAAGTTCGATTCCTCTGCCCCTCTGGGAGAGCCTGGCAAGCTACCGAGAGTATCAAGCCTGTGGGGCAGAGCCTAGTAAGCTACCCGTGTGTATTGGATATGCCAAAAACAGTAACAATAAGTCTCTCAATGAGAGACATTACTCGCGACCGCTCGAACAAATCGATAAGCATCAGGATGACAGTGACAGTGACAGTGACTTCTGTGATGAAAAATGCAGACTACTTTTACATGGCAATAAATGAATAATTATCATTTTAAATAGTTTAATCTCATAAACTCGTAAAGGATCCAAAGATAAGTAAGATGACTGATAAACGTGGAGAGTATCATGCTAAATGAAATGAGTCAAAAGGAAAGGAACAGATATAGAATGACTTACTTATTTGTGGGATATTAAAACAAAAAACAGTATGAGACTAATACCCAAGGACAGTAGAAACAAGGGCCAGGAGGACAAATCCATGGGTTCATACTGCCATAAGCTCTGATGGAGGAGGGCATTTAGGACATAGAAGACACCACTATGACAAAGATAGAAGGAAATGCACAGCAGGTGGGGCATTTGTCTTACACACAGCCAACCCAGGTTTGATTCCTCTGCCCCTCTCTGAGAGCCAGGCAAGCTACCAAGACTATCTTGCTCGCATGGAAGAGCCTGGCAAGCTGCCCGTGGCATATACGATATGCCAAAAACAATAACAAGTCTCACAATGAAGACGTTACTGATGCCCACTCGAGCAAATCAATAAGCAACGGGATCACAGTGACAGTGACAATTCCCAAAAGAAGAGAGAGATATAAAGAGAGAGGGAGGGAGGGAGCGAGGGAGAAAGAGAGAGAGAGAGGGGAAAGTGCCTACCATAGAAACAGAAATAGGCTTGGTGGGGATAGGGGCAAAGAAACTGGGGATATTAATGATGGGAAATGTACACTGGTGAGGCATAGGTGTTGGAACACTGTACCCAACCATGAAAAGCTCTGTAACTGTGTCTCACAGTGATCCAATAAAAATAAATAAATAAATAAGAAAAAAGATGACTGAAAAAACAAAAATATACAAATTACTAGAAATATTTCAGATGTTACTATAGCTAAAATATCAATAGTCCTATTTTCGTTCTTAATTTCTTTAATATCAGATTGTTCACCAAGCATGTCCTTAAGGCAGCATCTGAAGACCTGTTTAGGCCACTGGAACCCTGAAGCATAGAATTAAGGGAATCCAAAGAATATTAAGGAGAACTGGCCTATGAGTTCAACTGATCTGTCCCTAAACTTTTCTCTGCATCCATTAAGCTTCAAAGAGCATAATGAAAGTCAGGAATATTCTGAGCTTTGCTAGACACAAATATTTCCTCAAGATTTGTAGAAAACCTGATATGGAGATTCAGAATAGAGTCTGAAGCTGAAGGGACTCTTGGATAACCTCATTTAACATATACCAATTTCTTTCCCTCATCCCAAACCCAAGCTGGAGTAGAGTCTAAACAGGCAAAATAAGAATTTTCCCTATATCCCACAATAAATCTATCCACTGAAGCCGGGTAGTTACAGACTTCCCATGAAGGTTTCTGTTGTACTTTCCATTCTTCTAGTAAACTACCAGAATATGTCCTCATGGACTTACTTATACACCGAGTTATGGTTCAGAAGGAACAAGACTTAAGCTGAGTACCAGAATCCAGGGCACTCACCCCATGCAAGTCAAAGAGAATGGGCTGAGTGCAGGAGTCATGTTTGTGTCCACTCACTGGAGTTCAAATATTCCAAGCCTTCTTTGAAAAGCCCAGAGTTTTCCTATTGCTGTCAGACTTTCTCTCCCTGGTACAGGAGTATGAAGCACACATCACATACAAAGGCTGAGTCTTAGAAAAAGTAAGAATTAACTGTCGATTTATATTTCAAAGGCATTTTTATCTGTTTCACAAAGATGTATCAACCGCTCATTAAACATCCACCTACAATCAGCTCTGATGTGGAGTGGACTTTGATCCACCTCTCACAGAATTACTTGAGAGCTTTAAATCCTCCAAATTTCAATCTGGTTCATATTTAACTGCTAGGTTTTTAGCAAAGTATTCAACAGCAATCAGCACTTCATTTGATCATTTAAATAAAAGAATGCACTTTTCCTTCTTGATTCCTTTAATCTTTTCCCTATTAAGAACAACCGAAAAAAAAAAAGGCCTTAGGTCAGAAGGTAAGCAGGGATAAGAAGCAAATTACTGATCCCACTGGAGAAAAGCTCTGTACAAATACAAAGCATTATTGCATCTGACCCTGCCAGAACTGAGCTACTTGCCCTTTACAAAACTTTCACCTTCTTCAGGGCTTTGTGAATAATCAAAAATAGTCATATTTGTGCCTTCTTAAGTATTTTCCTACATGTATTTTTAGTACTGAAAGACTGTATAGAAAGACTGTATACAGAAGACCCAACTATCTGGGCTCATATTCCAATTCTGCTAATATCTACATTTCTAACTTTTTTCTGTGTTTCAGCCTGCTCATTTCTATACTAGTCATATAATAGACTGTTTTTCAACATTTTTCTAAATTTTTTTTCTTTTTTGCGGCTTTCTAGTACTGCTAGTTGCCCCCTTAATCTCAGTCCCTGGCTGTTGTGCACTTAAACAATTTTCACTGTGGTTCCCTAGAACTGCGCCCAGTTAAGATACACCAATAATACTTCTCTGTTAAGATTGTTGTGTATAGTGAGTTAAGATATGTAAATCATTAGGACGACCACTGGTACAAGGCTTGGGTTCTACAAAAGTTATAATTTCTCAAAGTTATTTGTCTAAAAAGACATACATCTAACATCCAAATAATATGTCAAACTCTGAAGTATCCATCATCATCATCATCATCATCATCATCCCGTTGATGGTCGAATTTCTCGAGCAGTCTCAGTAACGTCTCCATTCATCCTAACCCTGACATTTTAGAAGTCTCTCTTTACTCATTCCTTCCCATGGTGTCTCATTGGAGGCTCTTTCAGGGTCAAAGGAATGAGACCCATCATTGTTACTGGTTTGGGCACATGAATATGCCATGGGGAGTTTGCGAGCCTCTCCCATGTGGGCAGGAAACTCTCAGTAGCTTTCCAGGTTCTCCCAGAGGGAGAACTAGGCTATAAGATGTTGCTTCTGGGAGCTTGATTTTTTTAGTCTCTGGATGTTGGCCATTGGTGGGATTACACATCTTAGCCTTGAGAGTTTACAAGCCTCTCCTCACTCATCCTTCCCAATGATACTACATTGGAGGCTCTTTTAGGGTCAGGGGAATGGGACCCAGTATTGTTACTGGTTTTAGCATATGAATACGCCATGGGGAGTTTGAGAGGCTCTCCCATTTGGGCAGGAAACTCTCGGTAGCCTGCTGGTTCTCCCAGAGGGAGGAGGCTATAAGATGTCTCATGCTTCCGGGAGCTTGCTTTTAATTCTCTGGATGTTGGCCATTGATGGGATTACAGGGCACCGGGGGCAGTCCCTAGGTATGACCGCCTAGCTACTGGAAAATAGGAAATCTGGGCAGAAGAGGCCCAGCCCTAATTTGAGCAGGCTTGAGGGTCTCAGCCCCGGGTCCCACACACCTGGGTTCCTCTGCCAGTACCTTCATGCGTGAGGCTCATCCGAAAGTGTGGAGAGGGGCCTTAAGTATGGCTGTGGCTAAGGCTCCAGAGATCTTTGGCCGCTGGGAGCTCTGCTCAGGGCAGGAAGGGAAGCTAGAGCCCATACCCTCCAAGGGGCCCTATGGAAGACAGCCAGGCACTCTGGCCAGAGACTTTCTGCCATCATCATCATCATCATCATCATCATCAGTATTCCCTATCTCAAAAATAATTTCCAAGTATATCTCCTGGTGGAAACATTTTAATTTTTGTTGCATTTTCCCCTGATCTGAAAAATGAAAATAATAGTGATGCTTACCTTATTATTGTCTGGTAAGAAAAGACAAAAAAATTGGCTACCTGTGGTAAAAGATTCTGAAAACTTCCAGTTTACCCATGGTTAGAAGAATAAAATTTGACAAAAGAGGAGCACGCAGAATTGCTCTTTGTCATGCTGCTACATTAATGATTAGCTTTCTTAACACTAGCTCTAGATTCTATATTCAGTAGGCAGATTGAGGAGTCCTTGAGAAGTTAGAGACAAAATAGACCAGAGTCAATACTCCCCAAAGCATACAGATTCAATGCTGTCCCTATAAGAATGCCCATGGCATGCTTCAAAGAATTAGACAAAACACTCCTGAAACTCATATAGAACAATAAACCCTCATGAATAGCTAAAGCAATTCTTGGGAAAAAGAAGATGGGTGGCATCACCTTCCCCAACTTCAAACTGTACTAAAAAGCAGTAATAATTTAAAGGTATTGGTATAGAAACAGACCTGCAGACCAATGCAACAGAGCTGAATATTCTGTCACAGACTCTCAAATATATGATAACTTAATCTTTGATAAAGGAGCAAGAAATGTGAAGTGGAACAAGGAAAGTCTCTTCAACAAGTGGTGCTAGAAAACTGGACAGCTACTTGCAAAAAAAAATGAACTCAGACCTCGTCTATAGCCAGGCACAAAAGTCAGAACTAAGTGGATTAAAGAACTCAATATCAGACCTGAATCCATAAGGTAGATGGAGGAAAATGTAGGCAGAACCCTCCATGACATGGTGAAGCTATAGGCATCTTTAAGGATGAAACACTACTGACCAAGCAAGTAGAAACAAATATATACTAATGGTACTACATTAAACTAAGAAACTTCTGCACCTCCAAAGAAGCAATGACCCTCCCAGATGAGAACTGGAGTGGCCACACACACGAAATGGCTCCTCTGCTCATTAAAGAATATGATCTTGGAGGACTACTAATCACTTTTGGCACCCAGCGGCTTCTTACAGAAATGCAGCTAGACTGTGAACTGAGCTACAACCCCAGACTGCCCAGATAGGGGAGAGGTTTTTTTTTTCTCTTCTGGCCTCTTCTTTCTATGGGAATGGCAGCAGCAGCAGCAGTACAGTGGCGCCCACGTGGCGATCGCCATCTTCCAGACCCCATTGACCAGCGGTATGAGATTGCAGTGATGTGGTGCACAAGAGATCTCAGGAAGGGGGGTGTTACCGGCACGCTCCCCTCCCAGATGAGAACCAGAGCAGCACCCACATGAAATGGCTCCTCTGCTCCTTAAAGACCATGATCCTGGAGGGCTACTAATCACTTTTGTCACCCAGCAACTTCTTACAGAAATGTATCTAGACTGTGAACTGAGCTACAACTCCAGGCCGCCCAGGGAGGGGAAAGATTTTTCTCTCTTGGCCTTGTCTTTCAGTGACTTCTGGCAGAAATCTCTCTGGACTTAATTACTAAAATATCAGAAATCCAAATTTGCATGGCCACAACAGTGGCTGTGTGAGCTTATATATTCTTCACTCTCAGCAGTGGAAAACAAATTATCAAATGATGCCTTTTCAGCAGGTTTGATTGTTGAGGGGAAATTTTAAATAATAGTAGTGAGTCCTCTGTTGAAATATTGAATGTACTCAAAGTATAGTGAGTAAAGTAAAGATCATTAGCCACTCAGGTGGGGAGGGTGTGGAAGGGGGTTATATCGGGGTTCTTGGTGGTGGAACATGTGAACTGGTGAAGGGATGGGGGTTTGATCATTATATGACTGAGACTTAAACCTGAAAGCTTTGTAACATTTTTCACGGTGATTCAATAAAATAAAAATTAAAAAAATGAAACAGTGACCAAAATACAGAGAGAGCACACTTAATGGGAAAAATTATTTACCCAATACCCATCAGATAAGGGGGCTCCCAATAATATCCAGACTATAGAAGACATTAGTAGAACTGTAAAAGACAAAAACCTCTACTACCATTACAAAATAGGGAGAAGAAATGAACAGAAACTTCTTCAAAAAAAAGAAATATAAATGGACAAAAGGCATGTGAAATAAAAGCTCTGCATCACTAATCATCAGGAACATGCAAATCTAAACAACAATGAGATATCATCATACCACAGAGACTGGCACACATCAAAAAGAACAAAAACAATCAGTGCTGGAACGGGTATGGAGAGAAAGGGTCTCTCTTTCCTTGTTGGAGGGAATGTCAACTTGTCCAGTTCTTTTGGAAAACAATATGGCCATTCCTCAAAAAATTAGAAATTGATCTTCCATATGACTCAGCAATATAATTTCTGAGACTATATCCTGGGGATACAAAAGAGCACAGTAGAAATGACATCTGCACCTGTATGTTCATTGCCGCATTGTTCACAATAACCAGAATCTGGAAACAATCTGAGTTCCTGAGAACAGACGACTGGTTGAAGAAACTTTGATACATCTACACAATGGAATACTATGTAGTTGTTAGGAAAGATGAAGTCATGAAATTTGCTTATAAGTGGATGGTCATGGAGAGTATCATGTTAAGTGAAATGAGTCAGAAAGAGAGGGACATATATAGAATGACGTTACTCATTTGTGGAATATAGAATAATATAATATGAAACTGACATCCAAGGATAGTAGACCCAAGGGCCAGGAATATTGCTCCATAGCTGGAAGCCTGTATCATGAGCTGGGAGAGAAGGCACCTGGAATTGAGAGGGGATCACTAAATCAATGACAATTGGAGGAATCATTCGGGATGGGAGATGTGTGCTGAAAGAAGACAAAGGACCAAATATGATGGTTTCTCAGAATCTGTATTGCCAACCATAATGCCCAATAGTAGGGACAGAGTAAGAAGGAAATTTTCTGCTATAGAGGCAGGGGGTGGGGTCAGGTGGAGGTGGTGGGAGAGATATTGAGGACATTGGTGGTGGGAAAGCTACATTGGTGGCGGGATGGGAGTTCGATCACTTTATGACTGAAATTCAATCATGGACACTTTGTAACTGTATCTCATGGTGATTCAATAAAAACAAATAATCTTTTTAAAAGACCAGAAAAATTCAGAATACAGAAATTTAAAAATTGAAGGCATTGGGACAACAGAATTCTCTATCGTTTGTCTCCAAACCAAGTCCCAACCCAGGTACAATATCTCCTAATATTTCTGATTACGTAAAATACATGTGACACAGTGACTATCTGAATAGAGTTTAGCAGATTCAGGTGGTTCCCAGTTGGTAGAGAACAGGCCTAACATACACGAAGCCCTGAATTCAATCCCCAACATGGACTAGTACTCTGCAGAATAATCTCTGCAGACTCATTCTGTTCTAAAGAAACATGATTCTAGATTACTGCTTTCCATAAAATATGGGGAATTGTTTTATTTAAGCTATAGGCTGTTTTAATCACAGCAAATACACACTGCTCAGAACAAAAGGGGATGACAATTGATACGTTCTAGTAATGGGGGTTCTGGCAGCCTTTCTTGACATACAGGGTTGCTATTTAAATGAGGCACACTGTTAACCAAGGGGGAAAACAGCCTTCTCCAAAATTTACTTAAAAATTCTGAATTATTTTGAGAGATAGCTCAGCTGGTAAAGGATATGACTAGCATGTGTAAAGCCCTGGGCTTAATCTTTGGCATTGCTGGGCCAGGGTACTTAGCACACTGGCCCAAACATTGAATCATTAGGCCAGAACTACCTGGTGAGGATTTCTGGGAATGACTGACTACTCAACACCCCCTCACCTAGCAAGCAGAGACAGACATTTTACTCTTATTGGTAAATATAGACTAGTGTTTGGTATACAGAAAGTACTGAAAGAAACAAAAATAATCTAAAATCTTACTAATTTAATTTTCTGACTTTTATGGGAAGAAATTTTCTTTAATGTAAAGAAGTTGAAGAAGAGAAACATTTGTGCATGCAGCTTACTATTTTACTTCAAACACTGCATCACTGTATGATGAAAAGACATCAGAGCTTTAGAAAAGGAACCCAGGGAGAGGAGAGCAAAAACATTTGCCCCATATTACATCTGTCAGGGGCTTTACATTTAGTTTGTATTTCTAAAGACTGTGTAATTTTGATAACCTTTCAAATAAAGACAAAACAAAGCCCAACAGTGTCAAGGGCTCATACAATCCACAAAGAGGCAGTAGTAGAGATAAAAGTGTAAATGAAGGTGACGAAAATAGCTCAGATGGTAGAGCACACACCTAGAACATTAAGAAGTCCTGAGTTCAATTCCCAGCATAAATAATTCTCTGAGAATTGCCCTGTGCTGCCATAATGGTCCCAGAACATGAAGATAGATCCACTGGACCTATATGACATGGCAGTGTGTTATAAATGTCCACCAGGTTTTCTGAGGGTGTTCCCTACTACTGAAAAACAGTGGAGGACAGATAATTATTACAGGGTTTAGGTATTTGCCATGCATGCAAATACCTCTGGTTTGATCCCTAGTACCGCTCATAGTTCCACAAGCACTGCCACATGTGATACTGGTCAAAGAGCAAGAGGTAAGCCCCGAGCACCACTGCGTATGGTCACCAAACCATAAATACATAAATGAGAAGTCAGCATAAGAAGATTGTGGTCGCCTACATTAGGAGTAAGTCCTCAGGACCATGATTTGTCTCTCCAGTTTGTTTGATCTTAAGTGCAGAGCCTCCTTATACCAGCTTGTTTCAATTCTTCACTACCGAGCACTTAATCACCCTCAGTATCTTAATGCCCAAGAAAACTTCTCTTTAAAGAATGCATTTGTTTAGGTAGCTGGAGAAATGTTGTTTTTTTAATTACTGCATTAATCTCCCAGTAATCCATTTAATAATTATTATAATAACATCTTAAACTTAAACAGCGCCTTTAGCATAATGTTTTTATTAGCCACTTGCTACTTTTTGAGTTTTTCTTTCGACTACTCCATATAAATTGAGAGATGTAGAAAACAGAATCCCTAAATTATATTACTTTCTAAAAATATTTGTTTAAAATATGGCAATGCTCAGAACATACTACAGACTGCCCTGTGATTTATGGCTGTTGTGACAAAATTGCTCATAAAACCTAAGCCCAAATAGAGCCAAAAGTCCTTTGAGAAGGGATAATCTGCTACAACCACAAGCCGTTAAGAGACGCAGAGCACATATTCTGCATGTGGTAGTGTAGCAATAGCTTTAGAGTCAACAGTAAAATTAAAATTCTTTTTTTTTCAATATTGACTGACTTTGAACAAGTTTCTTAACTTCTTAAAAGTTAGTTTGCTCTACAGAAATTGTGAACAAATGTAAAAATTAATTTAGAAAATAAAACAAAGAAGGAACTCAATAGAAACTGACATTTTTACTATTCTCTAAAGTTTAGAAATATAGTTGAACAGCTTCTAAGGTGTCTAATATCTTTGAGATAAATTATTATTATCATAACAAATACATTTATTTAGCATTTAATTTATGATAAATTGATATTTACACTCAAAAATAGTACATATTAAGAAAGAAGCTGTATGTCATAGATAAGGCAACTGAGCAAGTCTTTTTCCGTGTCCTGCCTAAGTCTCCAAGGGGTTCCTACCACACATGAAATAAAATCTAGACAACTCATCCTGAATCATCAAACCCTATAAATGTGGTCCATGCAGGCTTTGTGAACTCATATTCTAAATGAATAACAACAGCAACAACAACACCATAATTTTCAGGGAGCTTCCTCAGTTAATAGTAGTTACTAGGTCGGTTCTTATGATATTACTTACCTAAATAATTTGAATTAAGGCTTTTATTTAGCTTTTCATTTGCTCTGCCCATCCCCAGCCCTCCTGCCCCCTTCCACGCCACACACACGTGAGTGTCAGTCTTAGACCCTAAAGACACTGACAGCTGTAATCACGTCTCTATTGCAGATCTGGAAAATACAAGGTATCCATAAATATTGTTAACACAGTGAATAAATTAGTTATTGTAGCACTTTGAGGTTCTAAAATCTCGCCTCCTCTCTGGAAAAATTTTAAATTTAAAGTCAGTCTTTCTAGTTTGTTTATAGAAATACAAATCAAGCAACACACTGTATGCATTAAACATCCTTTTTTTTGTGTGTGAAAACCTAGTATTAGTTAACCCCTTAGACTTTCAGAGTAAACTTTGGCAATATTGCCTCATAAACACTTTTCTACCTCCTCCTCCTATCTGGAGACTCGGTTGTGCACAGTTTCCTTTTAATCCCCTGGTTCTCCCAGGGACATCACCATGGTGGCTACACCATGCCATCAGTCTGTCTCCTTTGAGGAAGACTTCCTCAGTTGCCTTATCTATGACATACAGCTTCTTTCTTAATATGTACTATTTTTGAGTGTAAATATCAATATCAATTAGAGAACCAATATATTATATGAAGTTCTCTGTGCTGTTTCAGAATTTATCATTTCCTTTCTCTGTTTTCGTGCCACACCAGCAGTGCACAGGGATTATTCCTAGATCTGTGCACAGGGATTGTGTCTGGCAAGCTGGGGGGCCATATGGGACGCCAGGGATTGAGCCTGGGTCAGGCACATGCAAGGCAAGTGCCCTACCTACTGTGCTCCAGCCTTAAAACTCATTTCTGAATAAGTATGAGTTGATCAACTGGGTAACATCTCTGTAACTGTTTCTTTCTGAGAAGAGAGGAATTTACCAGGTTATTATAGAATTTAAATGAGGCAACACATGCAAGACTACTAGAGACATTAAAAAGATATGCCCAATTTTGCACATGTGCCTGGGAAGGGAGAGGGGAATATCAGAAAGTTCTTAAAGTTCCAACAAATCAAAATGTTCTTTGGTAGGCACAGATTTTCCCTGCCTAGGGTGCTTTAATAAATAATTAGCCTTATAGCTATTTGCTTAAACAAATAGTATAATCCTGTCTGGTGGAAATAAATTATTGCTGTAATAAAAGGAACAAAACAGAACAAAGTGTGTATTTTTAAAACACGCATTTTGTCATTTTTATTCCAAAACAATCTAGACAACTTGCAAAGAGACTGTCTTAAATAAATCTCCACACACAATGCGTCTTTCAAAGCACACTGCTAAATGCAGCTAAGCTAGATAAATCCTCAAAGCAAACAAGGAAAAAACAAGGGCAAGACTGAGGCAATTACATGTATGGTGATCAGATTCTTTTTAATCCGAAGTACAAAAGTTATTCAAAATTCAGGATTGTGGAGATAATACAGCAGTTAAAGTACTTGCCTTGCATGTGCCTGACCTAAGTTCCATCACCAGTACCCCATATGGTCCTCGGAGCTGCAACAGGAATAAGCCCTGAGTACAGAGTCAGGAAAAAGCCCTGAACACCACCGAATGTGGGCCCTCCCAAAAAAAATTTTAAATGTTGTCTGAAGCTAGAGGGTGCTTGATTTAATTATAGATTTTATAAGTTCTGAATCAAATGGATTTATCACAGGATAAAGAACTGTTTAGGGTTTCTTTTGTTAATTTGAAACACCATGGCTTCGATACCGTTAGTAATAGGGTGTCATGCTTGCATCATTCCCACCCCACCCTAACAACTACAGTGCTTATATCCCTCGACCAGTGTCCCAGAGACCCTTCCTACTCTCCCATCCCCAGTAAACTGGGTTCTATAAGCCAACCTTTCAGCCCTGTTAACTTTGGTTAAGTGATGCTCTCTTATCATGTTTCTTTATATCACACACAAGAGGGTTCAATGTATTCTGTGTCTGTCCCTCTCCTTCTGACTGATGTCACTCAGCATGATATCCTTCAGTTCTATCCATGTAAAGTGTCAATTTAGAATTTTTTTTCTTATAGCCTAGTAGCATTCCATTGTATGTATATACCACAGTTTCTTTTTCCAGTCATCTGTTATTGATCAATCAGGTTTTATCCAGGTCCTGGCTATAGCTAACAGGTGCAATGAGCACAGAAGAACAAATGCCTTTTCAAAAGTGTTTTGGGCCCCTGGGATAAAAGCCCAGAAGTGGAATTGCTGGTCATAAAAATATCATGTATTAGTTGTATAGGAAGTATCCATACTGTTCCTGGGTCCCTTTGAGCCCAGAGTCCAAGATCACAAAGCTCCGTGTTACCTGGGTTCTGTGAGACTTTGCTCATGCTTGAGGTTTAGCCCGAGCATGTGGAAAGTGGCCTGGAGTGTGGCAGTGGTTGGGTAGTGGAGGTCAGCTGCCAGGACTGGGTCCCTTGGGGTGGAGAGGGCTATCACGTGCCTCCTTTTTGGGGGCGCCCCGAGTGGAAACAGCCTCTGGCATGGAGTTCAGTGGGATGGTTACAGGAGCTTCAATTTATGCTCTCTGCGGGAGCAAAGATCCTCTGCCTGCTTCTCCCAGTCTCCAGCCACCTAGGGGACATACCCATAAGCCACCTTCTGCTGGTGCCAGATAATGTCCTTGTTGGCCACCCTCCAGAACTCATGGCTGCTTCTCCCAGAAGGGCGCATAAATTGAGGCTCCCATAACCAGGCTACTGGACTCTGTGCCAGAGGCTGTTTCCACCCGGGGTGGCACTTTGCACACGCTCGAGCCACTTTGCACACGCTCGGACCGAGCCTCACTCATGAATGAATATATCCCTGGACTGCATGTCTGCTTCAAATCATAAGATACTCCCTACCCATTTTCCATAAAATCATAAATGGATACACACACACACACACACACACACACACACACACACACACATATATATATATATATATATATATATATATCGGAGAGCCCAGCAAGCTACCAAGAGTATCCTGCCTGCACCACAGAGCCTGGCAAGCTCCCATGGCATATTCGATATGTCAAAAACAGTAATAATAACAAGTTTCATTCCTCTAACCCTAAAAGAGCCTCCAAACATTAGGAAAGATGAGTAAGGAGAGGCTGCTAAAATCTCAGGGCTGAGACAAATGGAGATGTTACTGGCGCCTGCTCAAGTAAATCGATGAACAACGGGATGACAGTGATACAGTGATCCATACTGTTTTCCAAACAATTTGAACCAGTTGATATTCCCACCAACTGTGGATGAGGGTTCATTTCTTCCACACCCATGCCAATACTAATTACTTTTATTCTTTTTCATGTGTGTCAGCCTCAATGATACAAGGGGATGCCTTATTGTTGTTTTTATATGATGTAAATGATGCAGAGCATTCCCTCCTATAGCTTTTGATATCTGTAAGGAAGTATCTATTCATCTCTTCACCAAAATTTTTGATAGGGTTGTTAACTACTTTAAGTGTTTTATATATCCATTTTCAATATACAAAATTAAGAGACAAATAAATAGACAATATAATTTGAAAACATGTCTTGAGTTAAATTTCCATCTGTTCTGATGAAATAAGTCAAATGTAGGTGAACACAGAAGATATACAATTGAAATGAAAACAGATTTGAGACCAGGAGATAACTCTCATTGCTAGAGTGTGTCAGAAGCTCACGTTTGATCCTGATATTGCTTGGCTCCCAAGCACCACATCCCTCTACCTAGGCACTGAAGGTTTAGTTCTGGTGGTCCCAGAATGACTGGGTCTGAGCAGCACCACATCACCAGGCTCACCAAACCACCAATCCCACACTACAGAGTTGAGTATCCTTGAGAGTAGCTCTTGCACCATCATGCACACCTCAACACCTCTCCCCTATCCCAGCAAAGGAAAAAAACAGAAGTAAGTGGACACAGTTTTTATTTTTGAAGCCTGATGTAATTTTTTTCTTAATTCAGTTCATTTAATGCTTATTTAACCTCCTTATATGTGTAATCTGTGTAATATCATGCCTGTTTCTTAACACACACAGACACACACACAACACACACACACACACACACACACACACACACCTTGTGATCCACATGCCATGGCATTAATCAGTCTAAACTTCTGAAAATTTTTCTGTTTTCAATTTTGGTCTAAGAGTTTTCATTCATTGATTTCATATATAAACTTCAGTATTTAGACAAATAACAAAACTTAAAAGAAAATGCAACCAACCTTGTAAAAAATACTATTTCCCCCTTTTAATATTATAACTGGATTGTATTTGTTCAAACATTCCATGATATTCTAATAAAAATCATAGCATCAACAATATTATGATATTTTCATATAGAATGCTCTAAAATTCATTTCAGATTACACAAAAAATAATAATAACTATGAGAATTTATACTCCCTCTGGATGCCCTTTATCATAGTGAATTTATGATAGTGTTCTGTTAAACAAAGAGCTTCTTTCAGGCAGTCATATCCAACTTACCAAAATTGATTTTTTTCACTTTTAAGGAATGTATCTATTGTCCATAATGCAGGAAAGTTTGATCTGTGAGAATCACTACTTGTATGCCAGATCAATAGAGTAAGCCAAACAGATTTCTATTAAACATAGCTGTAGACTTTGTTTAAAGAAGTTTTGTTTGTTGAAAATGTTCAATAGAGTATAGCTATACTTAATCATCACCAAAGTGTTCTAAGTTGCATGAAAAGGGCAGTCAAGGTAATCCTAATCCTCTAAGAGACATGTGGGGAGAAGGAATATTAAAGAAAAAGTAAAAGAGAAAAAGTAAAAGAATAAATTTGTGGATAATTTTAGGATTCGATGCTAAACAAATATTCTCATATTTCTTCATGGCCAGGGCTTTCTAAGAAGATTCACAACAATCTGGGTTATAACAAACCTGAATATAGATCCTGAAATCAAATCCTACAGAGAGATACAAAATCTTAACTCTCCCTGGATTTTCCTGGGAAATGAGATCTTTTATCCTCTTTGTTTCTTCAGGAGCTGTTTCTGTTCTAGAGTACAGACCTCACCACATCTTCTGAAAAGAAGACAGCAGATATGTTAGTCACTCTACTTAAATTTTAAGACTTATAATTTTGAGGTCCCTTTCCTCTGTTGCACATGCAAAGACACTGCTGTTACACTACAGGGAAGTGGTGCCTCGGGAACTGACATAAAAATGTTTTGCAAGAAATGATTAGACTATTTTCTATCCACAAAACTTGTGTTCCCAGTCATAATGTATATATATGCATATATATACACACATATACATATATATACATACATGTGTGTATGTGTGTCACTGTCACTGTCATCCCGTTGCTCATCGATTTGTTTGAGCGGGCACCAGTAATGTCTGTCATTGAGAGACTTATTGTTACTGTTTTTGGCATATCCAATACATACGGGTAGCTTGCCAGGCTCTGCCGTGCGGGCTCAATACTCTTGGTAGCTTGCCAGGCTCTCCGAGAGGGGCGGAGGAATCGAACTCGGGTTGGCCGCGTGAAAGGCAAACGCCCAACCGCTGTGCTATCACTCCAGTCCATAGTTTATAAATAAAAAGGAGAACTAGAAATTGGGGACAAATAAAAATTGGGGAATTAGAATGATGGTAGAGTGAAGAGTCTGTTTTCATGTATAGACTAGGGCTTCTCATTTTGGGCACCACAGAAATTTGAAATATATCAGTTTACTGTGGACACAATTCTACATGTCTAGTAACACCCAAGAGCTCTATCTAATAGATTCCAATAGTTACCTTCCATCATAAATATTTCTACACAGTAATAAATGTATCCTGGAGGATAAAAGTACCCCAGACTAAATCACAACTATAGATAGATCAAATATTACAAACTATGAACTCAAATTCACAAATAGCTTCAAACATGACCTTCACGAGTGGCCCAGTGCAGCAGACTTCATCCTTTGGTGTTAGCATCCACTTTCATCAGCTGTATTGTGGTCTGCATTATTAAAATTATCATATCCCAAAGCACCTCTTTAAAAGATTATCCTATTTACAATGATATATCTCCTAGTATAAATCATGGAATAAGTTATGTTATTTACTAAAGGGAGTTGATCATTTAACTAAATTGTTGTTAGTCAAATGAAGAGCCAAAAGAATAGTCAAATGACTAATAAAGACAATAAATATAAGGACAGGTATTTAACTCAGAGCACCATGCATACAAGGAATTTTGAATTATCTCCTGCCTTACTCATTATATTTCACTGAATCTATAGTTATACATTCTTTATCTTCATATTTAAAGGAAATACATAATAGTTAATGGTTACTCAGAACCGTAAAATAGGAGTTGTCACCTACAGGATTTTCAAAAAGGCCATCATTCTTCATTGATCCTGTCCATACTTCTACTTGACTGCTTCGACATTCTCCACTATTTCCCCAGTGAGTAATGGTACACTCTGCGCTAGAATATATTCACTGATGTGATTCTCACACATTCTGAAAAGCCCACTGATTTTGAGATAACATAAAAAGTTTTTATTTTTTTTCTTAAAATAAGGAAAACCCATCTTCTTTTATCTTCTAACCATTGGTTCAGTGAATCTTTAACTAAATCTGACCCCATTCTCACATGGCAGCCCCAATATATTTGCATTCAATATATCATGCTTCTTTAATATCTCCCCTTTCCTAAATTAAATATATATAATTCCTTCCACAATCTTTTGTAGGAAAGGATTTTGAGCCCACCATCCTCCTGGCCATTCTGTGAAATGTTTATAGTTTGCTCACCTTGTTTTTATAATCTGATTTTCCAAATAGAATCCTATGCTTCAAATATGGTCTGAATGCTGCATGAGAAGACAGCAGATGGTCTAGAATCCCCCATTTTACATTTCATGCAATGTTCCCTGTGACAGATGTGGTTTAGATATAGTGCAAACAGTGGAGGAGAGAGAAATTTCTGCATATTAGTGACGTTTGATGAGTAAAGAAAGCATAGATCCATATATTCTTTTTCTTCTCTAAAAAGAAATATCTCTGAAGGAGAATTTTGAAAGAGAAAATGGCATCTTCTCTCTTGATAGATAAAGCATATTACTAATGCATATGAACTCTCATCAACTAGAAAAATTATTTATGAGGGGAGGTGTTTGGAATCATATCTGCAGGTTCTCAGGGCTTACTCCTGCCTCTGCACACAGGGATCATTCCTGACAGGGACTGGGAGACCATAATTGGTAACAGATATTGAATCCAGGTCAGCCACATGCAAGGCAAATGCCCTACCAGCTGTTATAAATCTGGCTCCCCAACTAGAAAACATTCTCCTTTAAAGTGATGCATTATGTTAAATATTCTCCTAACATTGTGAATTTAGTGCTTGATTCCAGACTTAGAGTCTTTTGTTTTTTGAAATAGGGCTCTCACGTAATGCTCTGGGGCCCAGTGCCTCCCCCATGATACATAACCAACGAGGATAATTGGTTCGATGCTCAAGCCTAGTGATGCAGCGGTGCTCAGAGACCCATGTTGGGCTGATATTAAATGGCAGGCCTCATGCATGCAAGGCATAAACTCCAGAATTATCTCCTGCCACCAGTTAAATTATATTTTCAGTGAGTTTATAGTTATTAGTTCTTTATCCTCAATTTTTCAATAAAACATAATGGTTAATAGCTATTCAGCACCTCCTATTGTACATTTTTCATATATATTCAGTTTTCCTCAGACTGTCTTAACTAATTTTTTTCTAAGACACATCAGTACTTCATGAATGGGTGAACTCACCATTAATGGAATTGTTCAAAAACAATCTAGAGATTAGTTATTTAGTGAATTTTAAATAACTCACTTTCAGAAAATAGTTTACCTTTTTGAAACTATTCTACCAGTTTCAATTATGTAATTGAGGTCAAGCAGCCCATCTCGTCTTCCTTTATTTGTTTCATTTCTAATATATGAAATCATAGTTTCTTTTGATGTTTTATGCGTTTTATGAACTTCAATTTCTGCCAAGTTCATATTTGACCCAAGATGCTTTGAGATACAGAAAATGGATGAACCCTGATCCTGATACATTCCTAGTAGATAAGATAGAGAGAAATAAAGGGGAAATAGAGAAAAGAAAAACAACAACAAAGAAAAAAAGATATCCAGAAATCTAAATAGGAAGAGAAGCTTCAGAATTGGATAGCTTATCTCTACCACACATAATAATAAACTTAATTTTTATTTTATTTTACCAGAAATTCTTCAGGAGCCTCGGGGAAATATTTTAGAATTAAGAATTTAATTGAGCTAAAAAGATAATGCAGCCTTACAAATACCAGTAGTGACCCCTTCCTGGAGTGACCCCTGAATGAAGAGCCAGGGGTAAGTCCTGAGCACTGCCAGGTGTGGCCCAAAACAAAAACAAAAACAAAAACAAAAACAAAAATCAGTAATAAAGACTGAAATGTCCTAGAAGTTTTAAAATATATTAAAGATTAAGACTTCTTCTGATCACTTGCCTCATCCTCAGATGCACACAAATATCAGACATTTGTTACTAAAAGACATAGCAATTCTGACATACAGTCATCAACTACTTTCTTATTAAAGAGAACAATAGTGACTTGTTTTCCAAATAAACCCCTAAGTAACAGAACATAAGCAAATTTGCTAAACTTAGCTTTCTGTCAAAAGTTACAACTTAAGTCTATACTTGAAAAATAAAATTATCTTATGTACTAGTATTTTTGTTCCTTACTTTTCTTTATTAATAATCTGTCAACTTCAGCAAACAGCATTTTTCCTGACTCACTTCTGTTTCATTTGCTGTCCCTGATAGCCTTTTAATTAGTTTGTTTGTTTTTCAAATACCAGCTCCCCATGTTGTTCTCCTTTATGGATTAAAAAATAATCAGTGCAGGTGTTGTAGAAATTGTATAGGATGACATTGTTGTGGCGATCAATTGCTAATTAATTTCAGATTCTTTCTGCTTCTGTGATGAGAGTGAACTCTCAAATAAAAACAATAAACAACCATCAAACATTTTGAGTTTGTGAAAGCATTTCATTATTAATAACTGGGATGGGATTAATTTTTAAACTGTGTTTCTGTGCAAGTTTTACGAAGAACTTTGTTCTCTAGTAACCATTATTGATTTTATTTTTCACTCCAAGAAAAATGTGATTGTTTCCAGGCACATATGAATATAAGGAAGAAAAATAATTCACCTTGGAAGAAAACCCCAATATAACAGTAAAAATTTCTATGTAATACTAAAGGTGAAAAATTTTTTAAAATGAGTTAATAGGCAGTCTCGGGCTGGGGCCGATACCGGCTCGCTCTCTGCCGAGATTCGACCTGGGTGGCCATGCTTTTGCACAGCCGCTTTGCAACTGAACGACCAAGATCCAGAAGCCAGCTGCACTACTTCTGGTTCCAGCAAGTGCTTGCAGCCATGTCTCCAGACTGTGAACTAAGCCTTTGCCCCATGCTACCCCAGGAAGGGAAATGATGCAATTTCCAACATAAATCTCCCTGGACTTAATTACTAAAATACAGAAATCCTAAACCGCGCAGCCGCGCGACTTCATATCTCCTCATTCTCATCAATGGAAAACTAATTATCAAATGTTTCCTTGTCAGTAGGGCTGTATTTTTGGGGGGTAAACTCCAACAACAACAGTGAGTTGTGTGTTGAAACTCCAACAACAATAGTGAATTTTGTGTTTAAATATGGAATGTAATCAAGGTAAAGAGAAAATGAAGTGAAATTTATCAGTTATGCAGGTGGGGGTTGGGGAGCGGTTATGCAGGTGGGAGGTATACTGGGGTTTTTTTGGTGGTGGAATATGGGCACTAGTGAAAGGACAGGTGTTTGAGCATTGTATAACTGAGACATAAGCCTGAGAACTTTGTAATTTTCCACATGGTGATTCAATAAAATAATTTTTTAAAAATGAGTTAATAAATCTAACTTACATATTTTTATTAACAAATATATCACCTATCCACTAGTGAGTCTCTGTATCAGGTACTTAACTTTGGTCAAACCATTTACTCTTTAGGCCAAGTATAAACATGATGCAGATGAGGAATCTGCCATGTCAGGATTTGGATGAGTTCTACAAAACCATCATAGAGCATGTTCTGGGCAGTAGGCTTTATTAGGAAAGGGGAAAATGTAGGCCAGAGTTAGCACAGAGAACATAAGATTTTCATCTGCTCCTTTACTTCTTAGGCTTGCTAGGCAGATTATTTTCCCCATACTCTCTCAGTGTGACTTTTCTTTGAAACATTGATTTATTTTTAACAGGATATGAAAGATATTGATTGCATCAGGAGGAAATGGTATGACTGCTTTGGGCACAGTAAGGCTTTGGGTATGAACAGATTACAAAAATCATATGAAAGTCCCATTCAAATAAAGCCAGCCCAATAAACCTTAAAGCTCTTTATATATACCAGTCTCTTCAATCACAAGGAGATAGGCAGTTGAAGACTAGTTTCTCCCATGAAGAGAGAAGAAAGAGAGGATCTTAGAAAATTCGTTTTCAAGTTGACCCAAAGTTAATAATCCCATTATTACATGTGAACTATTTTCTTAACTGAGCCAGAGAAATTAAATCTTACACTAATTGCTTTCTTATAATCAGAGAGAGTTGAATGATATCAGTGGAAGAAGGTTTTGAATGGTATTTCAACAGTTGAAGAAACAGTTCAACAGTTGAATGATGTCATTTAAAGAAACATAGGAAACACAGATGACCAGGAATTACAAAGTTGCAAACTACTTTTAGAATAAGAAAGCGAAACATTAAGTGTTTAATATCAATAAAGTGACAAGAAATAACAACCAAGATATACTCCAGTTGCCAGAAAGATAGTGTAACTGTAAGGCATTTGTCTTGACACAATCAACCAGTGTTCCAAGTGTTCAATCTTTGACACAATATATGGCTCCTGAGCCCAGATAGGAGATATCTCTGAACACAGAGCCAGGTGTAAGCCCTGAACACAGCTATGTGTGACCCTCAAAACAATATAAACAGATATATGCATATATGTCCCAAGAAGAAAAAAAGTCAAAGCAATTAATAGAGACAAAGAAATAAAATTATTGATAGATACCTCTCAATAAACATTTTCTAAGTTAAAAAATAAAATAGACACTATATGAAATCTGTGAATTTTTCTAAAAACTAAAACAAATAATGAATGGTATTTCATTATTTGGAGAAAATGAGTGGAATACATATAGATTTATATCATGTACATATAATATACATATGAGTGGAAAATGAGTGGAATATATATAAATTTATATCATGTAAGTATAATATACATATATATTCTGGTCTCCATATTCCTTTGGAAAAAATATTTTGATGCAATATTTAAACTCACATACATTTGATAGCATTTAAAGTATAACTGTTCACAAAATAAATATATGTAATTTCAAAAAGCAGAAAAATGCAATATGAAAGCAAGATAATTTACCAAAAGATTATAATTTTGTTTTGCTTTTTCGGTCACACCCGGCTATGCACAGGGGTTACTCCTGGCTCTGCACTCAGGAATTACACTTGGTGGTGCTCAGGGGACCATGTGGGATGCTGGGATTCGAACCCGGGTTGGCCACGTGCAGGCAAACACCCTACGCACTGTGCTATTGCTCCAGCCCCAAAAGATTATAATCTTTAAAGCAAGATATGAGAAAAACATAATGGTGGACAAAATTGGAAAACACAATGAGATCAGTGAGATAGGTACAAATACAACAATGGTCAAAATAAAGGTGAAAAAAAAACTCAAAAGACAAAATTTGACACATATTTTACACAAAGTTATCTGCAATGTATGAAAATAACACAGTTCAGACTACTATAAAAGAATGGGATGGATTAGGTGGATTAAACATCAGTATCTCTTCCTGGCTTGCAGGAGAAAGAGAAGGGTGCACTGGGTGATAGAGGGGAGAGAGGGAGAGCAAACTCAAGCTCTCTGATTCCTCTCTTCTACAAAGAACACTAATCCCACAATGGTTTCTTCAGCCTATAGAACTATCTAAATCTAAACATCTCTCGAATACTAATGTCCAAATACCATCCCTTCAGGGAGTTAAAGATTCAATGTAGGAAATCAGGGGGAACACGAGTATTCAGTCCATGACATATGCACAAGAATACAGAACATACACATAGAATATAGAAAAGCCAAATATTAAAGAATAGAAAATCACCTCTTACATGCCAGAACAAAACTAAGAACAAGAGAGATGATGTCACTACTTACACATCATCTAATACAGATATTAAAACAGAAAACCTCATTAGGAATAAGCAGGGAATACTGCATTATATTAAGAGGTACAGTTCAGCTGGAAGATATTACAGTTCTAAATTTCTGAGATCCTATAAAATAACAGTAGAAATAAAGCAAAGGTTTACATAGAAAAAGAAAGGAAACAAATTCACTATTATAGCAAGTAGTTTGATGTCATCTCTACTCCCTTGTTCATGTTTTATCTACAACTATTCTGGAAGAATTGAGCAGTAGCACCAGAAAAGATGTGGTCCACACAGTCTGATGTATTTACTATTTGACTTTTCATATAAAAATTCAGTGAACTTTGGTCTAGAGGAAGATTCTGAGACAAGTATTTGATGAAGCAATTTATTTGCTCCATGCAGATAATACTAGGAGGAAAATGTGCCAGGGCGGGGGGGGGGGGGGGCAGAGGGCTGGAAGTGACAGGAAAAAGATGATCACAAAAGTATGGGCCGGCACCATTTTGTGCAAGTTTAAGCGAGAGAGTAATATGACTGGAAATACATACTCTGCAGAGTTTTGGTTGGGAGCCAGAAGAAGACACTTAAGTATGAGCTTTCTCAGTGTTGTGGAGAGAAATGGAGGAAATAAATGGATAAACTGAGATAAAGTTTGAGGGGGGAAATGCTGGTCAATGAGTGTGGGTAATGAAAAGAAGATTGATATCAATAGTTATTCAAACCACAAAGCCCAGGTTTGTGGTTTGAATAACTAAAAGCATAATATTGTTATTTTTAAATAGAGAATAGAAGAAATGCACTCAAGAAAGGAAGAATCATGACAACTATTTTGAGCAAATGACTAAAAATACACACCTAATTTTGACCAGAATGTTTGGTGTTTGTGTGCGTAGATCTAAGAGTTATTAAAATTCTAATTAGTTTAATCAAAGATAATGTTATATTACCATAAATTCTACCATATCCTTAAGAATCTTAAATTCAACTTTAGTAAAGAGATTTATTTTTAAATTGGACCAAAATGATAATTTCTATGGAGACAGAAACATTTTTCAAGTTTGCATAATTGTTTTGTGCCTTGAGTTTACTTAAAATAATTTCAAAAAATTCAAATGAGTTTAAGGAAAATTTATAGATTATTTCCATGGACGATGGATTCAGAGATGAAGAGAAATTTAAATCTTATAAGCTTTCTTCTTAGTGAATAGGGTAATTAAAATTACTGAGAAAAGCTTAAGAAAATGTCTGCCCATTTATTAGTGTGTAGAATCCAGTAAATCTAGGTTAAGTAAAAATGTAATTTAGTTCAGAATATTGGACATACTCTATCAAGCATTTTTCAAGATTCTAGAATTATTTTGTATCAGGTTGGAAGACAGGGGTTTTAATTAAATCCTCTCTAAAAATATATTTGGTTTTCCTATGTATCCCAACCACTATTATGAGAGAGTTTTCTATGTATCAACTAATTTAGGCGAAGATGGAATAGTCACTTTCAGTTAGTATCAATTGAATTCAGGATATTTCCAAGCAAAATAATCTTAGTATTTTCAAACTTAAAAAATGTTAAGCTATTTTCCAGATGTGATCCCAGAGGCACACAAACCAATCTTGGGACGCAGCGGTTTCTGGCAGAAATGCTCCTGGACTGTGAACTAAGCTATGGCCCTGTGCCGCCCTGGGAGGGGAAGGGTTTTTCCCTCAGTCTTTTTCCCCTCCACGGCAGCATGGCAACTGCCATCTTTCAGAGCCTATTGGACAGTGAGGTAGGAGCTTGCAGTGATGGGCCGGGAAATCTTGAGATGGGGGGGGTGGGGGGGCGGAACCGGCCCTGCTCCGACAAATCCCGAGCGGTCGCCTGTAAAAAATCACAAGGGCGGCATGCTCGGGACGGGGAGATGATATGATGTGTGTCGTGTCGTTCTGTTGTCCTTGGGCACTCAGGGCAGCTCTCTCTCGCACTCGCTGCTCGAGTTCGGTGTTCCCGAGCCACTGTGTATGGACAGGATCGGGACGCTCCTCCTTGTGCTTTGCTTCTGTGTGTGCTGCTGTGCTCTCTTCTGTCTGTCTCTCTGTCTCTATCTCTGTAGTCTCTCCTCTGGTCTCTTCCGACCTCTCTCTGTCTCTGCTTCTGTGTCTTCTCTGTTCTTCTCCTGTGTCCTCTCGTGTGTCTCCTTCTCTGTCTCTTCTGTCTTCTTCTGTCTCCCGTCAGTGCCCCTATCTTCTCCTTCAGTCTCAGTTTATATAGCAAATTACATAGAGTGGTGACACAAAGGTGGGTTTAACACTAACAAATCAGCAAAGAAGGGTAAGATCATTTCTCGAGGAGATAAACAAAATCTCATCTAAGGATTTTGATGAGATTACTAGGAGATCTGCTCAAGGGTGGGGTCCATACAAGAGTGTGTCAGGGTGTGTCTCTTTCTTCCTTCCTCAGCTAGTAATCACTTAAATAGTTATAGTAAATTTACTTCTAATATTTCTAGCAATGTCATTCTGTATGAGTACAGTAAGAGATATAAACTTAAGTTAAAGTTTAGTTCTTCCTGAGGACATTCACTATATATTCCAGATCACAGTCCTCAGGCCAGGTTAGTCTTACTAACCCCAGCAGGGTCCTAGTCTCGTCCTTACTTTTTTTTTTTTGAAGTAACAGACTTTATTTAGAAGGTCTTAGGGAAGGAGGAAGGGATAAGTGGAAAAGGAAAACCAGTAGGAGTAACGCGCTCAAGAAAGAACACGGGCTCCTCCAAAGATGGAGAGAGCTCTACACACATCCTAGCACTGGACACGAAAGCATGAAAGTACACATCTCAAGGGGGGAGATGCGGGCGACACATGTGCTCGGCCACCTGGCACAAGCAGCACATGGGCTCAGGCAGCATATGCGCCTCGTCCTTACTTTTGGATCATGACAGAATTTGTCTATGATCATGCTCTCAACTTACAGTTGAGTATTGTGGTGCTTTGGCCTGGCCCAATTTGATGGCAGAGTAGCTCACAGCTTGCCCTGGGTCCATTCCATCCCTCGTCTCATCGGGACCCTGCTTTTTGGGTGCTAGGAACTAAGGGCAACTGAATTGAGAAAGCAGATGCCCGGGAGTAAATATTATTGGAGTCAATCAGCTCCCAAGTTACAAAGCATATTATTAACTGTCTTCCTGTGTCCATACAGAAAGGCCATTGCTCTAAAGTAAACTAAGTTCCCTGTGGCAAGGCTAAAAGGACAAACCCCATGTTATCCTACAGTCGCCCACAAACGGCTCCTCTACTCCTGAACAGCATGATCCCAGAGGCACACAAACCAATTTCAGAACCCAGCGGCTTCTGGCAGAAATACCTCTGGACTTAATGAATAAAATACCAGAAATCCAACATCATATGGTCTTAATTCTCAGCAATAGAAAACAAATTATCTAATGATGAATTTTTGGCAGGTCTGATTGTTGGGGGGAAATTCTAAATAATAATGGTGGATAATCTGTCTAATAATTGAATTTAATCAAAGTGAAGACAGAGTAAAGTGAAAATCATCTGCCACACAGGCATGGTGGAGGATGGGATGGGGGTATACTGGGGTTCTTGGTGGTGGAACATGTGTACTTGTGAAGGGATAGGTGTTTGATCATTGTATGACTGAGATTTAAACCTGAAAGCTTTGTAACTGATCTCACGGTAATTCAATTTAAAAAATTAAGCTATTTTATAATTTTGGATAACTTTGTTTAATTAATAAATTGCATAAACATGATTTTATAAAAGGCTACATGAAATACTAATAAAATTAGAAAATGTAGCTTTAGGGCAATTCAATTATATCATGAACAATATTTTTCTACACTATAAATTTAGATGAGTAGTATTTTCTTCATTAATAGTACAGATGGGCAGTATAAAAAGATGACAGATATTTGCCTGGAAGTCTTGTAAGGATTCTATGAAATATATTAGTCTCAATATGACATTCTGAGTCTCAGTGTTTGTCTGAAAAGAGGAGAATAGTAGTGCCAAATTCATTGTATTTTTGTGAAACTTAAGTGAAATAAGGTAAAGCAGAGCACAATTCCTATTGTTTCAGTAGAAAGTAAATAGAAGAGCTCCTCTTCTAGCCTATCAGTGAAATAACGTAAATCCAGAAGTATAATCTGAATAAACAAACCATTATTTACATGAAATGTTGTGATGAAAATTTAGTTAATGTTTCATGAAAATGATTAATGTGTCTATCATTGGATAGACAAAATGTAAGCTTATATGAAATTTCAATGAGATGTAGATGTGTGTCTTCTCTAAATAATTCCATATTTTAGAAACTCATCAGGTAAAAAATATGGGTTGCAAGAAAAGTAGAGATAAGTACCAGGAGGTTAGCTCCACAGTTTAGAAGCTGGCCTCATATGCTGGGGGAGAAGGCAGCTCACATAGAGAAGGGAATATCAAGTAAAATGTCTTCTGAGGACCCGCTCGGGATGGGAGATATATACTGAAAGTATACTATAGACCAACTATGATGGCCACTCAATACCTCTACTGCAGACCACAACACCCAAAAGGAGAGAGAATAAAATGGAATGCCCTGCCACAGAGGTGGGGTGGAGTGGGTGTGTGGGGGCGGGTATAGGATGGGGATGATGGGAGGGATACTGGAATTAATGGCCAATATCCAGAGACTTAAAAGCAAGCTTCCAGAAGCACACGGCCGCTTCGCGGCCACGACGTGATATCTTATAACCTACTTCTCCCTCTGGAAGAAGCTGGCAAGCTACTGAGAGTTTCCTGCCCACATGGGACATCTTTGCATGCTTCCCATGGTATATTCATATGCCAAAGCCAGTAACAAGCTGGGTCTCATTCCCCTGACCCTGAAAGAGCCTCCAATGCGGCATCGTTGGGAAGGCCGAGAAGAGAGAGGCTTCTAAAATCTCAGGGATAGGACAAATGGAGAGGTTGCTGAGACTGCTCGAGAAATTCAACGATCAACGGGGATGATGATATATATGTCTATGTGTGTGTGTGTGTGTGTGTGTGTGTGTGTGTGTGTGTGTGTGTATGAGACATCTATATGAATATTATCTAAAAAAAACAACAACAGATTGAACAGAATAAAAGGTAACTACCGTGCTTCTATATAGTGGATTATTAAAGAACAAAAAAAATTCTTTGGTATGTTATAGAATAAGGGTGTGTCAGCGTGTGGCTTATGGGTATTATCCCTGGGCCACAGGAGATTGGGGGATAGCAGGCAGAGTATCTCTGCTTCCAGGTCCCATTGAGTCCAAAGTTCAAGGTCACGAAGTTCCACATTATCTGGGTTCCGTGGGACCTAATTCGTGTGTGAGGCTCGGCTGGAGCGTCCGGAAAGTGGCCTGGAGCATGGCAGCTGTTGGGTAGTGGAGGTCAGCTGCAGGTGCTGGGTTGCACGGGACGGGAAGGGTTCTCAACCACCCCCCTCTGGGGCACCCCGAGTGAAAACAGCCTGGTGCAGAATCCGGTGGCATGGCTATGGGGGCCTAGTTTTATACTCCCGTCTGGAAGGTGCAGCCATTGAGATCTGGAGGGTGGTCAATAGGAGATTATCTGGTGCAGCTGACCCATAGGCCACACCCTGCCACATCCTGCGGGCACCAGACAATCTTCTCATCACCCTCCAGATCTCAACAGCTGCTCCTCCCAGATGGGAGTATAAAATGAGGCCCCCATAGCCATGCCACAGGACTCCACGAAGGCTGTTTTCACTCGTGGCACCCCAGAGGGGGGCGGATGAGAACCTTCCCCATCCCATGGGACCCAGCCCCAGCACCAATCTCACTACTCAGTCACTGCCATGCTCCAGGCCACTTTCCAGACACATTATAAGACACTTCCTACCCATTTTCCATAATTACCACACCATATTTGATTGAGTTCACACAGTAGGCAACAAATTATGGAGAGTTTTATATATATATATATCTCAGAGAGCCCAGCAAGCTACCGAGAGTATTCCACCCACACGGGCAGGGCCTGGCAAACTACCCGTGGCATATTCGATATGCCAAAAACAGTAACGATAGGTTTCATTCCCCTGACCCTGACAGAGCCTCCAGTCATTGGGAAAGATGAGTAAGGAGAGGCTGCTAATATCTCAGGGCTGGGAGTAATAGAAACGTTACTAGGGTCCATTCGAGTAAATTGACAAACAATGGGATGACAGTGATACAGTGATATACAGTGATATAGAATAAACATTGCTTTCCCTGTCTGTGAAAATACAAAACACAGGTCAGAGGTTACAAAGGCCACTCTGGGAAATCATAGAATCTTCAGTAGGTACTATGTAGTCTTGTTATGACTTTGTTTAAAAAACCTAAAATCACATCTTTTTTTTTCCTTTTTGCATCACACCTAGCAATGCACAGGGGTTACTCCTGCCTCATGCACTCAGGAATTATTCCTGGTGGTGCTCGGGGGACCATATGATATGCTAGGAATTGAACCCAACCCCAGTTGGCCACATGCAAGGTAAATGCCCTACCTGCTGTGCTATTGCTCCAGCCCCTAAAATCACATCTTAACTATTCAGGGTCATTCTGAGAAATTCCCTATGGAGCAGTTGTGGTTTTATTTTTTTTCCCTGGGAGAGGGGAGTGAGGGGGATTTGGCCAGAGGTATGGCAGGGGAGGGACTAAAGGATTCCCATTGCCTTATTTTCAGCCATTATAATACCCATTTTACAGGTGGTGAATTGAGGCTCATAAATCACTAACTGTGATCACTCCCAGTTAGTGGTTAGAATATGAGTATTCTGCCTTGTAATTGTGTGTACTCTACCCCAATATCTCCACAGAGACAAACACAAAAAGACTACTACCATTTAATCCTAAATTCAAAAGAAATTAATGGAGAGAAGCAGATTTAGAAAAGTGAATGTACCAAAAATTAGTGCTCCTGAATAGGAGCTATTTAAATATTCATACTAGATCAACAAATTAGGCTATTTATTTAAAACAAGTTTATTCTTTTTTTTCTTTTATTTTTAAAGAGACATGATGTAATCCTTAAATTAGAAAATGTGCATGAGTTCAGGCGGGGCTGAGATAGAAGCACATACTACTTTCCAATACTTGTCGACTTAGAAAAGTTCTTTAATTCTTCTGAGTATCAGTTCTCTGTTTTAAAAGAAGATAAGCATGCCTTATCAATAGTGTTAAGATTTGGTTTAGGTTAAAGTCCAATAGCATAAAATGTTTTTGGCAACTGTTGAAGAGATGGTACTGATTGCTCGTACAACTTCATAACATTCATGCTCTCCAAAACCCCAAATGAATTTCTGCCAAAAAGTCTTTGATGAGTTAATCAGTCCACAATTTTTTAAGAGCTAAATAATTTTTTTCTTTCTGTTTGACTGTTTTTTATTGTTGTGTCGTAGTTGAGCTAACACAGTTACAGTAATACAGTAATAGTGCTAATGTGTAAACTTTTGTTATATAAAGTTTCTGTACCTCGGCCACTGTCCTATTGTCACTTCTAGTGACTTCAACTCTTCCTTTCCCACTCCCGCCTCTCTTCACTCACCACTTGGTAACCTTAGTTCTAGAGTCAAAGTCCAAAGTTTTGTTTCCCACAAATTTTAAAATACACCATTCTTAGGAACTATGTGTTTGGTTCAGTGTATGTAAAGATAAATGAGTCACAACATTTGACAAATTGGCTCTGTCAGTGTACTTACTTGACTTTAGGGCAAAAGATCCTACCAGGACTTCTTCTCCAAATCCAGACCCAGAGAGATAGTATGGTGGTTAAGGCACTTTCCTTGATTCTTGGCACCACAAATGTTCCTCTGACCACTATCAGGAGTGATATGAATGATCCCTCAGCACAGAGCCAGAAATGAGTCCTGAGTATCAAGGTGTAGCCCCAAAATAAAAATCACTGTATCACTGTCTTCCCATTGTTCTTCAATTTACTCCAGAGGGCACCAGTAACGTCTCTATTACACTTAGCCCTGAGATTTTAGCAGCCTCTCCTTATTTGTCTTTCCCAACGATGGGAGGCTATTTCAGGGTCAGGGGAATGAGACCCATCATTACTATTTTTGGCATATCAAATGTGCCACAAATAAATAAAAATATAAAACAGTACATAAGATTATATGATTATAACAAATTAAAAGTGCCATTAAAGAGTGATATGAAAATGACATTGAAGACACAAAGCAAGAAAATAATAACTACTCTGACAGTAAAAAAAGGAGCCTTCATAGGTTGAGGGCAAAGCTTAAACTTAATAAATATTCCATTCACTAACATAGACCCTTTGACGAAAACTATGTTCTCACTTTTCAAAAGTTAAGATGAGATAATTCATTTCTTTTGAAGGTATACAAAAATAGCAGTGACATTTAAAACTATATAGCATGTTAATAAGTAAGCGAACATCTGACATTCAGAGATTGTGATCACCCCTAGACAAATTTCCATTCAAATTACAAATATATATATATATATACATATACATATATATGTGTGTGTGTTAGAGAAAAGGAATAAAAAATATGCCTAACTCAACAAGCATCTGAAGTGCAATTGTTGCAACAGGCTCTGATATACAGTTTCATCTGTATTGTTCAGCAAGTTCTGCTGCAATTATCTAGACAGAAAAGGTACTGTGGAGAGAAGCCCAGATTTCAGTGCTTCGTTCAGTTCCTGCAATTATGTTGCCATAGATAGAGCCCTAGCTTCAAGCAGAGGTAGTGGAAGAGCAGTGAAAAGTGTTTGCATTGAAAACATAAGTTAAGGATAACTTTTAACAATAAAAATTTTTCTAGTCACTTAAATTGATTTAGGTATCTTACTAAGCCAAATATCCTTTGCAAGCTTAGAGAATGTGGACTTAATCCTGATGAACAGAGATATCTTTAACTTCTGAATTGAAAGGTGTAACATACCCTTGTCTAACATACTCCATAGGGTGTAACTATCTTTTCTTAAGCAAAAAAGATAAGAGAAAGCTTAAAGCAGGATTTCACTGACCCATGATGAACCACTATAAGTATTTCTTCAATGTGGTGATAAGTTTTCAGTCAGGCATTATTAAAATTATAAATGGAGAGTACCTTGAAAATGTAAAATTTTAGTCAAGGAAGCAAATTAGCAAAATTTAATATTAAAGAAATAAATAATATTTTAACAAGTTAGAATAAAAATAGGGGATGAAGCAAAAAGGGTAATATATTTTGAGAGAAAATGATTCTTTTAATATGAGAAGGACAGGAAAACAATGACAATGACTAATGTTCTTAATCTAGAAAATATATGAAACTAGTGATACCCTTCATAGAGGAACGGGAAAGGATACTGGGTGAGGGGCAAGCAATAAATTTAGTTTGAGGTTTGTTAAGTATATAAAAGTCAGTATGACAATTCAAGTAATATTTAAAAAAAACCTACCTAATGCTGTAGGTTATCTTTTAAAACACTAAGATTTTCCTTAGACATCTACATGATATCTAAGGAATAATAATAATAGTAATAAAAGAAACAGATCTTTGCTATCTTTTGAGTTATTTTTTCTTTGTTGAGTTTTTTTCTTTGTTGAGTTTTTTTTCTTTGTTGAGTTTTTATGAATTCTTTGGATATTAACCCCTAGTTATCTTTTAAAAACCCTCTTAACATTGTAAGGTCCCAAAACTAGATAATCATTACTCACATTATAAGGATTATTTACTTAGTATAAAATGGTTCTCTATATTCTTTTAAGTCATTCAAATTTTTATTCTGTCCAGTGTATCAGAAATATAATTTATTTATAGTTAGGGATAGAAAAAAATTAAAAGGAATAATATGTGATAAGATAGTGTAAATGCAAAAGAAATTCTCTTGAATTCAAGAACAGAGAAGCTATAAAGAAAGACACACATTTCAGAATGTTTGGAGGCTGCCACTAGTAAAGAAAATAAAGGCAAGAATAAACAAATGAGACTATATACAACTAAAATCTTCTACACAGAGAAACTTGTACATAAACCAAAATATATCCAACAGAATGGGAAAAGATATTTGCACATTATATGTGTGATTAGGGCTAATGTCAGCATTCATAAAAACTCAACAAAGAAAAAAACCTCAATTAATAGATGATAAATATCTGAACAGACATTTCACCAAAGAAGACATACAATGGACAATACAAAAGAAAAGATACTCAATAAACATAATAATACTTACAAAACAAAACACATTTTGTCCTATGTTATTATTATGAAAATACCATGAAAATCAATTAGATATCACCTCATTACTGTGAGAATGGATAATATTCAAAGACCAGTCACAACAAGCATTGGAGAGAAAGTGGAGAGAAGGGAACCCTCACACCTGGCTAGGAGGATAAACTAGTGCAGTCATTATGGAAAGGAGCCATGTCTTAGGTCCCATCCAGCCCCAGCCTTCTTAAAGGGTGAACTATGAAATAGGCTTGGAATCTAAGCTAAGGCTCTAAACTCTTATTAGCACTGTGAGCTCAGGTAGTGCTTTAACCCTAGACTCAATACTTGCATGCATTAAACATTGGTACACCTAACAACTGAAATAAAAATTAAATGAGATCATGAGAATAGTCCCTAATACATTAAAAAAAGCATTGAGCATCTCAGGACCCCAGTCTCTACCCCCCCTACTCACCGCCCTAGCCCCTTCACTTTTCTCCCATGTGCATGGGAACCTCCCCCCCCGCCCCTTCCCACCCCCCAAGATGCTCCGCTTGGACCCACACAGGGGCACACCTGCAGTATCTCAGGACCCCTGGTTCTGGCCCAATGAGTGCTGCACTAGCCAGGCCACTTTCCTCCCCAGGTGGCTGGGAGCATGGCCTCTATGGCAAGGGGTGTGGCCTCTGCAGAAAGGGGGTGGTCTCCTGTGGGGCCTGGGACAGGAGTGGCCACGGTTATTTTCCCCCTTTCCAACACTCCAAACTTAGGTCACAATCTTCATAACCTAATTCTGTGGAGCATATCCTGGCCTTCTCAATCACAATAGGCCAATTGTCCAATAGCCTATTACAATTTCACCAAAACTATCAGTGAACACAAAACTAACAGTGAACACAAGAACACAACACAAGAAGCTTCTTCTTGTCTTGTTTTATCCTCCAAAGCCTCACATAAGGCAGGGAGGAGCGCCTGAGAGTAAGAAAAGTATTCTAGAAGGGGAAAAAGGCGACCACCATCAGATGAGCTTATGCAGAATCCATTCTCACAGCAAGAGGGAATAGGGATAGAGAACTGGAAAGTTCCACTTTCATAATTCCACAACAATATGAAGAAACAACGAAAATCCCTACCACTAGGAGAGGATGAAGAAAAGAATCCAGAAGCCCCAACAGGGGTTACCCGCAAATATGATCTCTCCGATAAAGAATTAATTCAGAGATTAAATGTTGAAGATGTTCAATGAACTCAAAGAAATGGTGGAAGAGACATCCAGTAAATTAATGGAGAACATGAATGAAACAGTGGAACGGACCACCAAGAAAATATAGGAAAAAGTGAGAACAGAAATTTCAAAGCTACAAACAGAAGTGTCATGAATAAAGGATTCGGTAGATGAAATAAAAAAAACTCAGTGGGTGCCCTCAACAGTAGAATAGCTACAGCCATAGACAGAATCAGTAAACTTGAAAATGAGCTGCAGAAAACTTACAGGCAACAACAAAGAATGGCAAAAAACCTCAAAATAACTCTACAGTGAATCAGAGTCCTAGGGGATAATTACAAGAGAAACATAAGTATCATCAGAGTATCAGAAGAACAGGGAGGTAACTCCAATGAAAAAGCCACAATTAAAGATATCATTGCTGAGAAGTTCCCAGAGCTAGAGAATGTGGCATCTAGATCCAAGGAGCCCAAAGACTGCCAGCTAAAAGAGTCCCTAATAAATATATTCCAAGACATATCATAGTCAAAATGATGGATGCCACAAATAGGGACACAATTCTGCAAGCAGCAAGGTCAAAGAAGGAAATCACATACAAAGCAGTACCCCTTAGATTTACAACAGATCTATCAGAAGAAACCCTCCAAGCCAGAAGACAATGGTGGAATATAGTGAAAAAACTCAATGAATTGAATGCCTCATCAAGAATACTTTATCCAGTTAAACTTTCACTCAAATTTGAAGGAACAGTACACAATTTCATGGATAAAAAGAAAGCTTAAGAACTTCATAGATTCAAAACCAAGCTTAAAAGAAGAACTAAAGGGGCTACTGTAAGACAAAAAAAAAAAAAACCCTACTAGTGCAACAAACCCCTACAGAAAGATGGCACAAAACCCCATGACAATAATGTTTCTCAATGTTAATGGACTAAATGCACCAATTAAGAGACAGAGTGGCAAAATGGATTCAGAAACTGAACCCAACATTCTGCTGCCTACAAGAAACACATCTGAACAGTCAGAGAAAACACAGGCTCAAAGTCAAAGGACGGAAAACAATCCTGCAAGCAAACAACCCCCTCAAAAAACTAAGGTGGCCATACTAGTATCTGACAACATATATTTCAGATTGAAAAAAGATTAGGAGGGACAGCAAAGGTCATTTGTTATTAACCAAAGGATATCTACAGCAGGGAGACCTCATATCTCTTCATTCTCAGCAATGGAAAACAAATTACCAAATGCTTTCTTTTCAGCAGGTAGACTTTAGGGGGGAGAAACTCCAAATCAATAATAGTGAATTTTTTGTTGAAATATTGAATGTAATCAAAGTAAAGTGAAAGTAAAGTGAAATTTACCAGTTACACATGTGGGGTGGGGGACTGGGGAAGTGGGGGGAAGTGGGGAGGTATACCGTGATTCTTGGTGGTGGAATATGTGCACCGTGATTCTTGGTGGTGGAATATGTGCACTGGTGAAGGGATGGGTGTTTGAGCATTGTATAACTGAGACTTAAACCTGAAAGCTTTGTAACTTTCCACATGGTGATTCAATAAAAGAACAAAAAAAAACTGTACTTTGTGTCCCTCTTCCCTTTTCAGTAGACACTTTAGATCCTGGAAGAGTTAAGGACAGGAGGAGAAGGAAATGATTGCTTTCCCTTCTCTCCTGCTCCTGCACTGCTCCAACAAATGAGACACTAAATGAGAAGGGACTGAAGTGATAGCACATCAGGTGGAGTATTTGCCTTGCAAGAGGCTGACTCAGGTTTGATTCCTCCATCCCTATCGAAGAGCACGGAAACCTACTGAAAGTATCCCACCTGCACAGCAGAGCCTGGCAAGCTACCCGTGGCGTATTCAACTCTCACAATGGAGACGTTACTGGTGCACGCTTGACAAATTGATGAACAACGGGATGACAGTGCTACAGTGATACTGGAAAACTACGATATAAGTCACTGTCACTTTCATCGATTTGTTCGAGCAGGCACCAGTAACATCTTTCATTGAGAAACTTATTGTTACTGTTTTTGGCTTATTCAATACACATGGGTAGCTTGCCAGGCTCTGCCCCTTGGGCTCGATACTCTCAGTGGCTTGCTGGGCTCTCCGAGAGGGGCGGAGGAATCAAACTTGGGTCTGCCACGTGAAAGGCGAAAGCACAACCGCTGTGCTATCGCTCCAGCTGATATAAGTACTAAACACATTCATCTTCTCCATTTTACTTGGGGTGTTCCAAGTCCACCCAACAAGAAAGTGATCCCAGATCTGAGTTCCACCACAGCCTGCAATCAATCAAGAACTAACGCAGGTTTATAAGTGAGTCTAGTCAAGATCAGCAGAACGGCCAGTTAAATTAGAGATTTATGCGCAATAATAATTTTCTGCTGCATTAAGTCACCAGTTCTGGTGTGTTCCACTACATAACATTACCATGCCAAGAGCCCATTGATTCTCACTGACAGACACATTCACACATATTTGGTTACCTCAGTAGAATTCTAATATGATACTTTTCATTTTTTTAAAATTTTTTAAATTTTTTTTTACAGTTACAGATTTATACATTTTTGTGCTCGTGTTTCTCCCTTACAAAGTTTGATAACCCATCCCTTCACCAGTGCCCATTCTCCACCACCAGGAAACCAAACATCCCTCCCCCCCTCCCCAGTCCCGTCTCCCCCCACCCCGCACTGCCACTATGGCAGGGTATCCCCCTTTGTTCTCTCTCTCTGACTAGGTGTTATGGTTTGCAATAAAGCTGCTGAGTGGCCATTGTGTTCAGTCTCTAGTCTATATTGGGCCCGCATCATTTTCCCCCACATGACCTCCAACCACATTTTACTTGGTGTTTCCTTCTCTGAGTTGCCCAGAATGAGAGACCAGCCTCCAAGCCATGGAGACAACCTCCTGGTACTTATTTCTACTATTCTTGGGTGTTAGTCTTATAGTCTATTATTCTATAGTCCACAGATGAGTGCAATCTTTCTATGTCTGTCTCTCTCTTTCTGACTCATTTCACTTAGCATAATACTTTCCATGCTGATCCACTTATATGCAAACGTCATGACCTCATTCTTTCTAACAGCTACATAGTATTCCATTGTATAGATGTACCAGAGTTTCTTCAACCAGTCATCTGTTCTAGGGCACTCGGGTTTTTTCCAGATTCTGGCTATTGTAAACAGTGCTGCGATGAACATATAAGTGCAGATGTCATTTCGACTATACATTTTAGCTTTTCTGGGATATATTCCCAGCAGTGGTATTGCTGGGTCAAATGGGAGCTCAACCTCTAGTTTTTTGAGAATCGTCCATATTGTTTTCCAAAAGGGCTGAATAGCCGACATTCCCACCAGCAGTGTAGAAGGGTCCCTTTCTCCCCACATCCTCTCCAACAGCGGTTGCTTTTGTTCTTTTGGATGTGTGCTAGCCTCTGTGGTGTGAGATGGTATCTCATGGTTGTTTTGATCTGCATCTCTCTGATGATTAGTGATGTAGAGCACTTTTTCATGTGCCTTTTGGCCATTCGTATCTCTTCCTCGGTAAAGTTTCTGTTCATTTCTTCGCCCCATTTTTTGATGGGATTGGATGTTTTCTTCTTGTAGAGTTCAAACAGTGCTTTATATACCATTGATATCAACCCCTTATCTGATGGGTATTGTGTAAATATCCTTTCCCATTCTGTAGATAGTCTTTGTATTCTGGTCGCTGTATCTTTTGCGGTGCAGAAGCTTTTTAGTTTAATGTAGTCCCATTTGTTGATCTCTGTTTTTACTAGATTGCTTAGTTCCGTGTCATCTTTGAAGATACCTTTACTTCAACATTGTGGAGGATTTTGCCTACCTTGTCTTCAATGTACCTTATGGTTTGTGGTCTGATGTTGAGGTCTTTAATCCATTTTGATCTGACTTTTGTGCATGGTGTCAGGTCGAGTTCTAAGCCCATTTTTTTGCATGTGGTTGTCCAGTTGTGCCAGCACCATTTGTTAAAGAGACTTTCCTTGCTCCACTTCACATCTCTTGCACCTTTATGAACGATTAGGTGATCATACATTTGAGGTTGTGTGTGGGGATATTCCACCCTGTTCCATTGGTCTGCAGTTCTGCTTTTGTTCCAGTACCATGCTGTTTTAATTGTTACCGCTTTGTAACAGAGTTTAAAGTTGGGGAGGGAGATGCCTCCCATCATCTTTTTCCCAAGAATTGTTTTAGCTATCCGTGGGCGTTTATTGTTCCATATAAATTTCAGGATTGCTTGTTCCGTTTCTTTGAAGAATGCCATGGGTATCCCTATAGGGATCGCGTTAAATCTGTATAATGCTTTGGGGAGTATTGCCATTTTGACAATGTTTATTCTCCCTATCCATGAGCAGGGGAAATGTTTCCATTTCCTCATGTCCTCTTTTATTTCATGGAGTAGCGTTTTATAATTTTCTTTGTAGAGATCCTTTACTTCTTTAGTTAAGCTGATTCCAAGGTATTTGATTTTCTGGGGCACAATTGTGAATGGGATTGCTTTTTTCATGTCCCTTTCCTCTGTCTCATTGTTTGCATATAGGAAGCCATGGATTTGGGGGTATTGATTTTATAGCCTGCGACTTTACTGTATAGGTCAATTGTTTCTAAGAGTTTCTTACTAGACCTTTTAGGTTTCTCTTGGTATTGTATCATATTGTCTGCGAACAGTGAGAGCTTGATTTCTTCCTTTCCATCTGAATCCCCTTAATATCTTCTTCTTGCCTGATGGCTATTGCTAATACTTCCAGTACTATATTAAAGAGAAGTGGTGAGAGTGGACATCCTTGTCTTGTCCCCGATCTTAGAGGAAAAGCCCTTAGTTTTTCTCCATTGATGATAATGCTTGCCATAGGTTCATGGTAGATGGCTTTGACTATCTTGAGAAAAGTTCCTCCAAAACCCATTTTGGTGAGAGTTTTTAACATGAATGGGTGTTGGATCTTGTCAAATGCTTTCTCTGCATCTATTGATATGATCATATGGTTTTTATCTTTACTTTTGTTGATGTGATGGATTATGTTGATTGATTTCCGAATGTTAAACCATCCTTGCATCCCCGGGATGAATCCCACTTGGTCATGGTGTATGATCTTTTTGATGAGTTGTTGGATTCTATTTGCTAGTATTTTGTTGAGGATCTTCGCATCGGTGTTCATCAAGGATATTGGTCTATAGTGTTCTTTGTTAGTGGTGTCTTTGTTTGTTTTTGGTATTAGGGAGATTTGTGCCTCGTAGGAACTGTTCGGAAGGGTTCCTGTCTTTTCAATTTCCTGGAAAAGCTTGAGGAGAACTGGCAACAAGTCTTCTTTAAATATTTGGAAGAATTCGCCAGTGAATCCGTCTGGACCTGGGCTTTTGTTTTGGGGGAGACTTTTGATTACAGTTTCGATTTCCTTGATATTTATGGGTCTATTGAGGTATTTCACGTCTTCTTGGCTCAGTCTTGGGAGATTGTAGGAGTCAAGGAATTCGTCCATTTCTTTTAGGTTCTCTTGCTTTGTGGCATACAAACTTTCAAAGTAGTCTCTGATGATCCTTTGAATCTCCTTGGTTTCTGTTGTGATGTCCCCCTTTTCATTTCTGATTCGGTTTATTAGGGTTTTCTCTCTTTCTTTCTTTGTGAGTCTTGCTAGCGGTTTATCAATCTTATTTATTTACTCTAAGAACCAGCTCTTTGTTTCATTGATCTTACAGATTGTTTTTCGGGTTTCCATATCATTAATTTCTGCTCTAAGTTTTATTATTTCTTTCCTTTGATCTGGTTTGGGTTCCTTTTGCTGGTCTTCTTCTAAGATCTTGAGCTGCGAAGTCAAGCTATCTATATAGGCCCTTTCTTCCTTTCTGAGGAAGGCTTGCAGAGCTATAAATTTTACCCTTAACACAGCTTTAGCTGCATCCTATAGGTTCTGGTAGCTTGTGTCTTCATTCTCATTTGTTTCGAGGTATCTCTTGATCTCTTCCTTGATTTCCTCCGTGACCCACTCATTGTTAAATAGTGAGTTGTTTAATTTCCAAGTGTTTGATTTGGTTCTCCGCATCTGTGCGTGATTAACTTCCATCTTCAGTGCATCATGGTCTGAGAAGATAGTTGATACAATTTCTATCTTCCCAATTCTATTAAGGTATAATTTGTGGCCCAGAACATGGTCTATTTTGGGAAACGTTCCGTGTGCGCTGGAAAAGAATGTGTATTCTTTCTTTTTGGGGTGTATAGCCCTGTATAGGTCTATTAGCCCTGTCTCCTCCATTTCTTCCTTCAGGGCCATCGTTTCCTTGCTGAGTGTTGTTCTTGTCGATCTATCCAGAGGTAATAAGGCAGTGTTGAAATCTCCAACTACTATCATGGTTCTGGTTATGTCCTCCTTAAATTCTGTTAGGAGTTCTTTTAAGTATTTAGCTGGTCGTTCATTAGGTGCGTATACATTTAGGCGTGTGATTTCTTCCTGTTGTACATATCCCTTGATGAATATAAAATGACCTTTGCTGTCCCTTCTGATCTTTTTCAGCCTGAAATCAATGCTATCGGATACTAGTATGGCCACCCCCGCTTTTTTTTTTTAAGGGGGCTGTTTGCTTGCAGGATTGTTTTCCATCCTTTGATTTTCAGTCTGTGTTTGTCCTGGCTATTCAGATGTGTTTCTTGTAGGCAGCAGAAAGTTGGGTTTAGTTTCTGAATCCATTTTGCCACTCTGTGCCTCTTGATTGATGCATTTAGCCCGTTAACATTAAGAGAAATTATTGTCATGGGATTTTGTGCCATTTTTCTGTAGGGTTTGTTGTTCTTATAGGTCTTTTTCCTTGTCTTATAGTAGCCCTTTGAGTCCTTCTTTTAAATTTGGTGTTGAGTCTATGAAGTTCCTGAGCTGTTGCTTGTCCATGAAATATTGTATGGTTCCTTCAAGTTTAACTGAGAGTTTAGCCGGGTAGAGTATTCTTGGTGAGGCATTCATTTCATGAAATTTTTTCACTATATCCCATATATATTGTCTTCGGGCTTGGAGGGTTTCTTCTGATAGGTCTGCTGTGAATCTAAGGGGTGCGCCTTTGTATATGATCTCCTTCTTTGATCTTGTTGCTTGCAGTATTGTGTCTCTATCCACGGCATCCATCATTCTGACTATGATATGCCTTGGGGATTTTCTATTTGGGTCCCTTTTAGCTGGCACCCTTCGGACTCCTTGTATCTGGATGTCCGCATTCTCTAGCTCTGGGAATTTTTTAGCAATGATGTCTTTAATGGTGTTTTTTTCATTGGGATTGGTTCCGTGTGGTTCCGGCACTCCCATGATTTTTATGTTGTTTCTCCTGAGGTCATCCCCTAGGACTCTAACTCGCTCTAGAGCCATTTTGAGGTCTTTTGCCATTATTTGTTGTTGTCTATATGCTTTGTGCAGCTCATCTTCAAGCTCACTGATTCTGTCTTTGGCTGTATTCATTCTACTATTGAGGGCTCCTACGGAGTTTTTAATTTTATCTACTGATTCTTTTAGTTATGTGACTTCTGTTCGTAGCTTTGAAATTTCTGCTCTCATTTCTTCATGAATTATCTTGGTGGAGCGTTCCAACGCTGCATCCATATCCTCCCTTAATTTATTGGATGTTCGTTCCATAGTTTCTTTGAGTTCGTGATCCATCCTCACAATTTCCTCTCTGAATTCTTTATCTGAGAGGAGGGTGTATTTCTGGGAGGTCACTGCTGAGGTTAGTGATATATTTTCTTGGCTCTCGCCTGGTGGTGGGGATTTTCTCTGTTTCTTCATGTTGTTATGGGCTTTACTATCTGGAGCTCTTGTTAGCTTGGGAGCAACCTCAACTGAAGATTTTTGGCTATGCTCTTTTGACAAAGGACTTTTCTGTGCAAGTTGGTGTGTTCATTTACAGTTTTCGTGAAGTTAGGATAGGCTAGGTTAGTTGAGTATTAACATATAGTAACTAATATGATCAGGGAGTTCTTCTGAGGAATGGGTTCTATCAATTGTGGCCAAAGGAGAATGCATGGAATGGTAAAAAAATATCTGCGGCCCTGTTAGCGGCCTGTGCTCCAAAAAGAGGCCACGCCCACTTTTGAGGCCACGCCCCCTAATGAGAGGACACGCCCCTAACCTGTTTGGACATGGGAGGGCGGGCTCAGGCGCGGTGGGCGAATGACTGGGACCTGCCCGGCAGGGCTGGGGTGCTCCGAGCTGTCCCGCTGCCGAGGGCGGGCACCGATACTTTTCATTTTTTAAGAATAGTAAGAGGCCTTTTAAATGTTTGTTGGTAAGTGCATTATAGAACAATGGACAGTTCTGTGTCCCAACAGTTATTTTTTGTCTCAAAACTCTTTTTTACTTTACAAACTTATTGAAAATTTCAGAAAGCTACCATGTATATATCTGACAAATACATATTATATAATAAATTAAAACATATGATAAAAATGTCATTTTGCAAATCAAGTGCTCTGTTGGAAAATCTACTGTATATTTATGAGAGAATGAGAGTGGGAAAGAAAGGTGAATAAATATTTGCAAACACCTGATAAATAGTTTTTCAAATACGTAAGTAACAAAGAGTAAGAAGCATATAATTGTAAAATAAATAAAACCTCATGACAGAGTCATTCTATATTCATTTTTTTAAGATCACTTTTTAAAAAATTTTATTGAATCACCATAAGATAGTTATAAGCTTTCATGTTTGGGTTACAATCACACAATGATCAACATCCATCCCTCCACCAGTGCACATTCCCCACCACCAATATCCCTGGTATACATCCCCTTTCCCACCCTTCCCCTGCCTACATGGCAGACAATATTCCTCATACTCTCTCTCTTCTTTTGGGCATTATAGCTTGCAACACAGACACTGAGAGGTCATCATGTTTGGTCCATTATCTACTTTCAGCACACATCTCATATCCCATTTTCCCAGCACCACTTGTTGAAGAGGCTTTCCTTGTTCTACTTCACATTTCTTGCTCCTTTGTCAAAGGTTAAGTGGCCATATATTTGGGAGTCTGTGACAGGATATTCAACTCTGTTGCATTTGTCTGCAGGTCTGTTTCTAGCCCAATACCATGCTGTTTTAATTACTACTGCTTTGTAGTAGAGTTTGATGCTGGGGAAGGTGACGCCCACCCAGAAGATCACTTCTTTAAAATTACGAAGAGCACATCACTAATCATCAGAGAGATGCAGATCAAAACAACCACAAGATACCACCTCACACCACAGAGACTAGCACACAGACAAAAGAACAAAAGCAACCGCTGTTGGAGAGGATATGGGGAGAAAGGGACCCTTCTACACTGCTGGTGGGAATGCCGACTGGTTCAGCCCTTCTGGAAAACAATATGGACAATTCTCAAAAAACTAGAGGTTGAGCTCCCATTTGACCCAGCAATACCACTTCTGAGAATATATCCCAGAGATGCAAAAAAGTATAATCGAAACAACATCTGCACATGTATGTTCATTGCAGCACTGTTTACAATAGCCAGAATCTGGAAAAAACCCGAATGCCCTAGAACGGATGACTGGTTGAAGAAACTTTGGTACATCTATACAATGGAATACTATGCAGCTGTTAGAAAAAAGGAGGTCATGAATTTTGTACTTAAGTGGATCGGCATGAAATGTTTCATGCTAAGTGAAATGAGTCAGAAAGAGAGAGACAGACATAGAAAGATTGCACTCATCTATGGCATATAGAATAACAGATTGGGAGACTAACACCCAAGAATCGTAGAAATAAGTACCAGGAGGTCGACTCCATGGCTTGGAGACTGACCTCACATTCTGGGGAAAGGGCAACTCAGAGAAGGGATCACCAACTATAATGTAGTTGAAGGCCATGCGGGAAAGGGAGTTTCGGGCTGAATGAGGGCTAGAGACTGAGCATAGTGGCCACTCAACACCTTTATTGCAAACCTCAACAGCTAATTAGAGAGAGAGAACAGAAGGGAATGCCTTGCCACAGTGGCAGGGTGGGGTGGGGGGAGATGGGATTGGGGAGGGTGGGAGGGATGCTGGGTTTACTGGTGGTGGAGAATGGGCACTGGTGAAGGGACGGGGTCCCGAACTTTGTATGAGGGAAGCATAAGCACAAAAGTGTATAAATGTGTAACTGTACCCTCACGATGATTCACTAATTAAAAATAAATAAGTTAAAAAAATAATAAAATAAAATAAAATTACAAAGAGCTATAGCATGGAGAATAGGGCATTTGTCTTGCTTGTAGCTGACCTAAGTTCAATCCCCAGCATCCCATATGATCTTCCACGATACCTCAGGTGTGATCCCTGAGTGCAGATCTAGGAGTAACCCTTGTGCATCACCAGGTGTAGCCCAAAACCCAAAAATAAATAAATGAAATTACCAAGAATAATATAGTTTACAATGTTACACCTGCTGAGGACAATTTTTAATATTTTAAATAGAAATAATTATAAGATGCCTGCTTCTTCATAATAAATTATTTTTCCAAAACTAATTTAATTAGGATGCTACTTTTCTCATTAAAAGGGAAAAATCACATGAAAGTCCCTAGGTTTCTGAGACAAAACACAAAGGCAGTTGAACGAAAAACTCAGACACTGGTTCAAAGTCACTGCATGACACAAACAAAGAAATAAGCTTGTAGTTATAATAATTGATTAACACCCTGCATTTTGCAGATTATATGGAGGGATACAAAAAGCTTGTTGGTTCCCACTTAATATCCATTATTCCATTCTGCCTTAATTATAAAATCCTGGTTTAGTTCCAAGTGGCAATGTTCTCTTTTTTAATTTCCTGCTGCTTGAAATGTGAACGTGAGGGTTAGAGCCTCTAAAGCCATCTCAGACCATAAGGCACTCTGAAGTACAGAAGCCAGAATACGAGCGTGACATGGAAGCCTTTATTTCTGATGAAAAGAGGAGCTGCTAGTAGTGATGCATTACCTTTCTTGACACATTTTTCTTTGAAGGAAGGAGGAATTGAGCCACACCCAGTAATGCCCAGGACTTAACTCTGCACTCAGGGATCACTCCTAGCGTGGCTCCCGGCCCTTCAGTTTTCTTCTTACACAGAAAGAAAAATATTTCTGTTTTGTTTAAGGCATTATTTGAAATATTCATCTAGTCATTCATTCATTTATGTAGTCAATTTAATCTCACACAATATATCAAAGTAACAATAAGTGTTTTTAAATAAAACCAAAATAATCATGGAAGCAAAGACATAGTTGTTTTTTTATTATGCTGTTGCGAAAAGCAAGTTGTCAATTTTTAAGGTAGGAAAACAATAATGAATTCAAAAACTGAACCTCAAAATATTTTTTTAATTATTTTTTAAAATTTTAACAAACATAACACCATTGCTCCAGACATTCCAGTGTGACTGTCCCTCTACCAAAGTCTCCAGTTTCCCACCCACCCAACTCTGCAAAAATTTAATTCATATTGCTGGTTACAATGAAATGTCAAATGGGATTATCAGAAAATAGGTCAATAAAAGTCAACTTGTAATAATTGTTACACATCACAATGGTATTATTAAAGTCATTGTCTGAGGATTTACTAAATTGGTGCTAGTTGAACTATCTGTGCTATTGTTTTCAACCACTGAGCATCGGTGGACTTCAACACAGCTTTACCATCAAATTTGCTAGGCTTTAGCTTGGCTGCCAGGACTGTAAAATTTGGAGGTATGGAGCTGGGATGATTTGATGGCTTGGCAGTTTCATGAGATTCAATTGTGGAGATGGGCAATTTACATGCTGAAGGCTGTCAGATGTGGGCGGCAACTGCTGGGCTTACGGCAGAAAGGTGAATCTGCCTGGCTCCATCTCAAGAAGGTTACAAAGATTTCAAACCAGAGATCCATCTACCTGGGATGATTTGGAGGTCTGATGGCTTCTTGAAATATTTTTTTTTATTTCCAAATGAATTTTCTTACATTATATTGAAATAGAGAAGAATATTTGATAGAAATTTAAAAATCTAAAGAATAAATACTAACAGGTTCAGAGGCAAAAATAGTTATTTTACATATGAATATATATTTTAATCTATCTTAGAATTACTCATTATTTATTTATTTAAAAATGAATCAATAATGCAAAATAATGCTCTAGTGCTCAAGCATATTTGATGAAGGTTTACAGAAAATTTTGATCTCTGACCTTGGACATTTGCACTGAGTGAAAATTGTAACTGATTTTCCGAGAACATCCCTTACAGAAAGTGACATGAAAGGAAAAGAAAACAAAGTGACATAAGGGAAATATTATACTAAATAGATTCTAGGTAAATTGACTCAAAAAATGTATTTCAAAATTATTAAATCATCAAATTTCAAGTTGTAAGTTAATACATAATTGTTTATATTATATATTAGTTCATGAAATCTTGCTTTGAGAAGACACATGGAGGAAAGATTCCTAGAACATGTCAAATGAACAAAGAAGGGCATAAATATATTCCAAAATACTAAATGATGTCAAATGCTTGATAGAGAATATATAATAATATTTCCAATTGTTGAAGAAATCCTCCTAATTTTGTAGACAATCTTCCCAAACTTTGCAATGCCTGTTTGCCTACTGATTTATAAAAACAACAATTAAGGAAATTAATTTTTATGGAAAATGTCCATTAAAACTCAAAATATCCACACTAGTGCAAAATCATATGAAAGAGGAGAAAAACAACCATCTGTACATTAGATAAATAACGTGACCTTTACCATCATTTAGTTTGGACCTAATTGCTCTCTCTTATGTCACACATTTTTATACTTTTTGTCATAAGGAGTAACAATTCCCTCTACAAGAAAGAAAATACTATTGACAGTGTTAGAAGGACAAAATAATATACATGGAAATAAAATAATATACAGGCACAGATGAAGATGAAATGGGATAAATTTGAGATGCAGATGGGGTGAGTCTAGCAAGAGTTAATAATGGATATAGAATCTGAATAGTGTCTTAAAGAACAGACTTCAAGGTAAGAAGAAGGATTTGGATATATTCAGGTCAATGTGACAGTATGAATAATTGCACAGAACATAATAAATGACATTAAGTTGCACTCTATACTTATGTGCTGACCCAGGAGCTTTATATTTATTCACTCAATCACATAGTTCTCACTATACCCCTATGAGATAGATACTTGATTACACCTTAATAAACAAATCTCGGATAAGTTAAGTAACTTACTTAAAGTGACAAAGATAAGATTAAGCAGAGCTGGGATTCAACCCCAGACAGATGGCTCCAAAGTCTAGACTCTCCATCCAACAAACACAAGATTAACTCAGGATTAACAAATAGGCACAGAGTAGAAGGGTAGAAAATGAATGAAAGAATGTAAACAGTAAAAAGTTAGACAGGGGATAGAGGATAGGAATTTTAAGTCATTACAAGACACCTAATTTTTTAAATTTTTATGAAAGGGTCAATCTCAACATTGCTCAATTCAACAGTGCTGCCCAATGGTTAGATAGTCACACTCATCAGCCCAGGACTTGTGCCTAGTGATGCTCATGAGGCCATAAAGGCTATTCCAACAGCGCTCATGTTTGGGGTGAGGGAGCATGGAGGTCTATGCATTGCTGCCATTGTTGTGACATGTGTATGCTAGGCATATGCTCTGAGACTTGAGCTAGTGCAGGGGCCAGGAAGACTGGTCAATGGTTGGAATCTTACCACAAGAGTGTGCATCTGGGGGGCAAAATATAGAGAGGATAGAGAAGGGACCAGTATAAAAATAAGAGTTGGAAATTATCATTCTGGACAGGAACTGAGTGTTGAAAGTAGGTAAAAGGAATATGCCTGATAACCTTTCAGTATCTATATTGCAAATAAGGCCCAAAAGGAGAGAGACAGTGACAGAGACATCAACAGAGAAAGAAACAGAAAAATAAAGTGCCTGCCATAGAGGCAGGTGGCGAAGGAGGGGAGCAGGAGGGAATCTGGGGGCATTGGTGGTGGGAAATGTACACTGATAAAGGGACGGTTATTGGACATAATATGACTGAAACCCAATCATGAACAACTTGTTAAAAATGTAGGGTTCATGTTGTTTGTGATTATTGTATTGTTTAAAAAAATCTTATATAATTTAGATATAAGTTTTTGTCAGATTTATACGTCATAAGAAATTGGGGGGGGGGGGGGAACAGATTCAGCTAAAGGCCAAAAAAAAAAAAAAAGAAAAAAAGACTTGAGCTAACTCCCCAGACCCAAGAGAGTAGCTTTTACTTTGTAGGGAGTACACAAAGTTTTCTAAATGTTACCACAATTAGAATGTGTTGTACAGATGCAGAGGGAGAAAAAACACTATTTCCCAATAGGAAGCTCAGCATAGGGGAGAATAATGGGACAGGGCTTGAGATCAAGGGAGAAACACTAGGACCATGTTAGAGGGAGGATGGTGCAGGATTTGGCACTGGAACTTTTATGTATAAAACCATACCAACAACACTTTTGTAAACCACAGTGCTTTAAAATATTTTAAATACAACAGTAAAAAGCGAATTTCAAAAAAAAAGAAAATGTTTCAATTTTTTTCTAAAACAGAATAACAAAAATAAAATTTGTCTGAAAGCTATCTCACCTCCAGTGAAGGCACTGTTCATTTTAATCTAAAGAAAATGCAGTGAAGATTCAATTTTTAAGAAGCAATTGAGTTTTACAAAATAATTAAATCAATAGAATTTTTTTCTGATATTTTCATGAAAAAAGTAACAGTAATCAATAATAAAGCATCAGAAAAATTTAAAATTAAAGATTTAAGCTCACTGGCTTAAAATCAATTTTTTTTAATTTATTTTTTAATAAGTGAATCACCATAAGGGTACAGTTACAGTTTTATACATTTTTGTGCTCATGTTTCCCTCATACAAAGTTCGAGAACCCATCACTTCACCAGTGCCCATTCTCCACCACAAATAAACCCAGCCTTCCTCCCACCCTCCCCAAACCCATCTACCCCCCCCAACCCTGTCACTGTGGAAGGGTATTCCCTTTTGTTTTCTCTCTCTAATTAGGTGTTTTGGTTTGCAATAAAGATGTTGAGTGGCCATTGTGTTCAGTCTCTAGTCTATTTAGCATGCATCACCCTTCCCCCGCATGACTTCCAACCACATTTTACTTGGTGTTCCCTTCTTTATCTGAGTTGCCTTTTTCCCAGAATGTGAGGCCAGCTTCCAAGCAATGGAGTCAACCTCCTGGTACTTATATCTACTATTCTTGGGTGTTAGTCTCCTACTCCGTTATTCTAAATTCCACAGATGAGTGCAATCTTTCTATGTCTGTCTCTCTCTTTCTGACTCATTTCACTTAGCATGATACTTTCCTGCTGATCCACTTATATGCAAAGTTCATGACCTCATTTTTTCTAACAGCTGCATAGTATTCCATTGTATAGATGTACCAGAGTTTCTTCAACCAGTCTTCTGTTCTAGGGCACTCAGGTTTTTTCCAGACTCTGGCTATTGTAAATAGTGCCGTGATTAACATATAAGTGCAGATGTCATTTCGACTATACTATTTTGCTTCTCTGGGATATATTCCCAGCAGTGGTATTGCTGGGTCAAATGGGAGCTCAATTTCTAATTTTTTGAGAATCATCCATATTGTTTTCCAAAAGGGCTGAACCAGTTGGCATTCCCACCAGCAGTGTAGAAGGGTCCCTTTCTCCCCCCATCCTCTCCAACAGTGGTTGCTTTTGTTCTTTTGGATGTGTGCTAGTCTCTGGGGTGTGAGGTGGTATCTCATGGTTGTTTTTATCTGCATCTCCCTGATGATTAGTGATGGAGAACACTTTTTCATGTGCCTTCTGTATCTCTTCCTTGAGAAAGTTTTTGTTCATTTCTTCGGCCCATTTTCTGATGGGGTTGGATGTTTTCTTCTTGTAGAGTTCAACCAGTGCTTTATATACCATTGATATCAACCCCTTATCTGATGGGTATTGTGTAAATATCCTTTCCCATTCTGTGGATAGTCTTTGTATTCTGGTCACTGTATCTTTTGTGGTGCAGAAGCTTTTTAGTTTAATGGAGTCCCATTTGTTGATCTCTGTTTCCACTTGGTTGGCCAGTTGCATGTCATCTTTGAAGATACCTTTATCTTCAATATCGTGGAGGAGTTTGCCGACCTTGTCTTCAATGTACCTTATGGTTTGTGGTCTGATATTGAGGTCTTTAATCCATTTTGATCTGACTTTTGTGCTTGGTGTCAGGTTGAGGTCTAAGCCCATTCTTTTGCATGTGGTTGTCCAGTTGTGCCAGCACCATTTGTTAAAGAGGCTTTCCTTGCTCCACTTCATATCTCTTGCTCCGTTATCAAAGATTAGATGATCATACATTTGGGGTTGTGTGTAAGGATATTCCACCCTGTTGCATTGGTCTGCAGCTCTGCGTTTGTTCCAGTACCATGCTGTTTTAATTGTTACCGCTTTGTTGTAAAGTTTGAGGTTGGGGAGGGTGATGTTTCCCATCATCTTTTTCCCAAGAATTGTTTTAGCTATTTGTGGACGTTTGCTGTTCCATATGAATTTTAGGATTGCTTGATCCATTTCTTTGAAGAATGTCATGGGTATCCTTATAGGGATCGCATTAAATCTGTATAATGCTTTGGGAAGTATTGCCATTTTGACAATATTGATTCTCCCTATCCGCGAGCAGGGTATATGTTTCCATTTCCTCATGTCCTCTTTTATTTCATGGAGTAGCATTTTATAGTTTTCTTTGTAGATGATGTCTTTTACTTCCTTGGTTAAGCTGATTCCGAGGTACTTGATTTTCTGGGGCACGATTGTGAATGGGATTGCTTTTTTCATGTCCCTTTCCTCTGCCTCATTGTTTGTATATACGAAGGCCATGGGTTTTTGGGTATTGATTTTGTAGCCTGCAACTTTACTGTATAAGTCTATTGTTTCTAAGAGTTTCGTAGTAGAGGCTTTAGGATTCTCTAGATATTGTATCATATAATCTGCAAATAGTGAGAGTTTGATTCTTCCTTTCCTATCTGGATGCCCTTAATCTCTTTTTCTTGTCTAACAGCTATCGCAAGTACTTCCAGTACTATATTGAAGAGAATTGGTGAGATTGGGCATCCTTGTCTTGTGTCTGATCTTAGAGGAAAGGCCCTTAGTTTTTCCCCATTGAAGATATTAAAATCAATTGTTAGAAAAACACCTGGTGTAAAATAAGAGGCTCGTCCTTGTTATTAAGGATTCATTTCTCTTAGGGATATTGAAAATTACTCAATACAAGGAAACACTCTTGGGGGCTGAAGTGATAGCACAGTGGGTAGGGCATCTGTCTTGTGCGCGGCCGACCCGGGTTCAATTACCAGCATCCCATATGGTCCCCCGAGCACCACCAGGAGTAATTCCTGAGTGCATGAGCCAGAAGTAAACCCTGTGCATCGCTGGGTGCGACCCAAAGAGAAAAGAAAAAAAACATTCTTGTCAGAATATTTTATGTCAGTTTACTTTTATGGCTATGTAATTGATTCTGGGTTTACTATCATTTCATTTGGAGTTTTCAGAATGAAGAGCAAGCAAAATAATTGTCACTAATCATTGTCACTGTCACCCTGTTGCTCATTGATTTCCTCGAGCGGGCACCAGTAATGTCTCCATTGTGAGACTTGTTGTTACTGTTTTTGGCATATCGAATATGCCACGGGTAGCTTGCCAGGCTCTGCCCTTCAGGTGAGATACTCTCATTGGTTTGACAGGCTCTCTGAGAGGAGTGGAGGAATCAAACCCAGGTGGGCCGTGTGCAAGGCGAATGCCCTACCCGCTGCACTATCATTCAAGACCAATTGTTACTAATAAAAGCAGAAAAAGAACTAACTTTACTGATGTGTGTTTTGGCTTTTCTCACGAGAAAGAACATGGTTATTACATAGCTTAATTGTTCTGAGGATTAAGTGAAATGATATTTGGATCTGATCTGGAATACAGCAATAAGTACATCAAATGTGTACCTATCACATTTCTTCTGCCCCAACTCTTCTGCTGTGAGGCTAACTAGTTATTGCAGAGGGAGATAATAATTCCTTTGCAGGAACTTTGAAGTCATCTTAACACAATGTGAAGATTCCTTTTCTTTAAGTTTTTAGGTGTTTGGTATGCTATTTCCAGAGAGCAAGAGAGTCATTCACCTATATGATCTGGTATACAGCAGTTATTTAATAAATGCAAACACTCCCAACCAAAATGCTTGAGCAAAGATATATCGGTCCTTTCTTCAACTCATGCACCAGGCAAACAGAAGATAAAAGGAAACAAAAGAGGTTTCTTAGAGAATAATTTCATTTCAAAAATGAAATGATTATTATAACATATGCTCAACTCTACTGGTTCATATAAAAAAATAATGCAAAGCACGCTCCTTTGTGAATCAAAGTCTGGAATAATGGAAAAGTTATATTTGATCTTCCCTCATACTTTCTGGAACAGAATTTCTAAAGTTCTTTTAATTTTTAAAGTACTAGATCACTATGAACTTCTTTTGATCAAATATATGGGGTTTGGCCCCAATAATTGACAGGAATCATAATCCCTTGGAATTTCCTAAGTAATATGAACATTTTTGTTGTTACTGTGAGGCAACTCTTCATGCGCTTCTGGCTAACCACGACAGTCCCCATAAAGACCAAAGCATGATTAGAAGCTTGTATCTTTCAAAAATACAACCCTCTACCCATCTGTCAACAAAGTGGGAAAGCAGAAGATTGGGTTAAAAATTTATCATGACACTATAATTAACTTCATCACTGTCTTTCAGTATATCACTGTCATCCCATTGCTCATCGATTTGCTTGAGCAGGCACCAGTAACCTCTCCATTGTGGACTTCTTGTTACTGTTTTTGGCATATTGAATACACCATGGTAGCTTGCCAGGCTCTGCTGTGTGGGCAAGATACTGTCGGTACCTTGCTGGGCTCTCCAAGAGGGGCAGAAGAATAGAACCCCGAACGGCTGCATGCAAGGCAGGTGCCCTACCTGCTGTGCTATCGCTCTAGCCCATAAAAATTATATATATATTTATTAAACCATCACATATATATGTATATATGTACAACTGCATATATATGTAACTGTATATATATAACTTTTCAGTTTTATACATATATGTACACATATATGACTCTTCCGTAGTATATTATCAAACCTGAGTGAAAGTATCATTTGAACCCTGATTTCATGTCTATCAGAAGCATAAATGACATCGTGATTGCTATCTGAAGTGAGGTGTCTTCTTATGAGTGTAAGTCCTTGATCTGCTGAGTCTGTTCTAAATCTGGTTAGAACTATAGAACTAAATTGAATTACAGGACATCCTGCTGTCATCATACCTTTGTGTGGAAAATCCACACACCTAGTCACCTGTGAATCGCAAAGAAGAAACACATGAATTTTTTTTCTTTACAAAGTTCAAGTAACTTTTTAAAGTATGGAATTACCTTTAAGAGGAAATGTGACTTTATATGTATTGCTATCAGATCATCAAATTTATTTTGAGAATAAATTTTTCTGAAATATTTACAAAATAGTTTATTAAGGTAGATTTAGTGAAAATTAAGATAGATCTAGTGAAAATCTAATCACAAGGAGTATTATCATGCTGTACAATAGAATCCTACAGTGAAATTTTATATTATATGCACTATTTTGTACTTCAAGTTGTCATGCTATACTGCTCACATAAAATTTTGTTAAGATAAATTTTAAGTTTTTTATCACAATAAAAATATCAAATTGCCTCATGCTTTGAGAGAAAGTGTGTTGATATTTTCATCTGTGAATAAGAAAAACAATTTGTGTCAGAGAATGCATTTTCTAATGTTACGTAACAACAGTATCCTCTGAATGATTTTACTTTTATTTTCAAAATGAGAAAAAAAATTAATATATACATAGTTTATACATAAGACTATAAAACATTTAGTGTGGGGGCCAGAACGTAGTACAGCAGGTAGGGCATTTGCCTTGCACGCAACCAACCTGAGTTCGATCCCCAGCATCCCATATGGTCCCCCAGCACCGCCAGAAGTAATTCCTGAGTGCAGAGCCAGAGTAACCCCTGAACATTGCTGGGTGTGATCCAAAAAGCAAAACAAACAAAAAAAAACATTTAGTATGGATTTTGTTTAGAATAATCAAATATCAAATAAATATTTTTACTGGTTGCCAGTGTTTGGTTAAAAACTTCAATATACAGCATACACATATATTGTTTTACAATGCATATACATGAAGTCTACATAATATCATGAAGCAATGTTATTTCAGTAAAATATATATTTAAATTTATTATTTTACCATTGTCTAAACAAGATTATAAACTTTCAGAAATTTAGCTTCACATTTTATAAAATCATACTCAAATGTAATAGACACTTTCTAGATTTTAAAAAGCAATGAAGTTTTTGTGGTGCAAAAGAAATGCTAACTAGATTTAAAAGATACCCCATAGACTAGGAGAGAACATTTACTCAACATTCATCTGACAAAAGGTTAATAAGCAAGATATATAAAGCACATTTACAATTTAGTAAAAATAACAAAGACAACCCTATAAAAAAAATTGGAAAAAAGGCCAGAGAGATAGTACAGGAGGTAAGGCACTTGCCTTGTATACAACCCTTCAGCTATACCCTAGTTTGATCCCTACCACTGCATATGTATTACCTAAAAACCTTCAAGGGCAACCCCTGAGCACAGAATCAAAAAGAAAAATGGGAGGAAGATATTAATAAACATTTCCTTAAAGAAGAAATATACATGGTCAGTAGGAAAATAAAAAATATTCTCCATCACTTATCATCAGAAAAATGCAAATGAAAATAATAATTAGATAACACCCCATACCAATGAGATTTGCAAACATCAAAACGAACAAAAACAACCATCAGTGGGATGAATGTGAGAAAAAAAGGAACACTTCACCACCATTGGTGGAAATGTTGATGGGTTCAAACCCTTTGGAAAACAATATGCACACTTACCAAAAAATTAAGAATGGAACTTCCTTATAATCCAGTAATTACACTTCTTGGCATCTACCCCAAAGGCCCCAAACACTACTTTAAAAACCATGTGGCACAATTTGCTAATGCCAAGATGTGGGGTAAAACCCATGTCCAAGAACAAATGACTGAACAAAGAAAATATTATATATAATATAGTATATATATTAGTATATATGTGATATATAGTATATATAATATATAGTAATATATATATTAGAGAGCGATACACACTACACACACACCAACTAGGATACTATTTCTACAACTAATTAGCAACATGACTGAAATGGATCAATTTTAATCTAAGACTTGAAATAACAAACCAAATAGAAAAGTCAGCAGTTTCAGAATCAAGCATATTAAATTTACTTTTCCTCTAGTTTCACTGCTTTCTATAGTTCTTTTTTAAATTTTATTACTTTATTTTTATTTGAAGTATATTAATTTATAATAATGTTAGGATATATAACAATATTGTATACATATACTACATATATGGTGTATATATTTATGTGTATACATATATGTATATATGCACACATATATTCACAGAATAGGATACTACTCAGTATTAGGAAAAAACAAAAGCATGTAATTTGCCTCTACATACCACTTAAGACTATCATGCTGAGTGAAGTCAGTTAGAGGAGTGGAATAGATACAGCATGATTTTTTTCATATGTGGAATATAAAGAAACAGTAGGGGACTAACTAAAGACTTCAGAACCTGAAGATTAGATTATAGAACAAATCCTGCCAAAGGCAAGAGAGTGGGGGGTGGCTGGGAGGAGACATAGCAGAAGGAAGCACAAACTCTGGTATAATGTGTGGTTTGGGAAAGTTATATGCATGAAATCCTATCAGTAACATTATTATAAATTAAGGTATTTCAAATAAAAATAAAGTAATTAAATAAAAGCAAGAACTACAAAAAATCAGTGAAACTAGAGGAAAAATAAATTTAATATGGTTGATTCTGAAGCTGCTGACTTTTCTACTTGGTTTGTTATTTCAGCTCTTAAATTAAAATTGATCCATTTTAGCCATGTTGCTAATTAGTTGTAGAAATGACTAATGCATTCGTTTTCCCAAGAAACTTATTTGGTCTGGGATTTGGGCATATAACTCCGTCTTTCAGTTTCACCTAAGCAACTTGAAAATAGTCTTCACCTGAGTGTATGTAAGCATTTTATAATTTAAAATGCTTAGATAAATAACTATGCTATGATAAGAAGCTTGTTTTAATAATCAGTCACTCTTCTATAGTCATCAAAAATCTTATGAATTTTTAGGTACAGAACAGGTTAAAGCTGGTCCAGATCAGTGTTATGCTTATGTGATTGTGTTGTGCATTGAACCAGAAAGCTTATATAAGGGACATAGATGTGTAGATATTATTGCTATAAACAGAATCCAGAATACATCTTCACAATTCCTCCCTTTTTAATTGTATATAATCATAGAATAATATGTGGCATATATCTTTGATTTTATATCTAAAATGTATTTTTAATTGATTTAATTTCTCCCCTTTGGTTTTTCTTTGGAGCTGCACCCCACTGTGCTCAAAGCTTAGTCCTGACTCTGTGCTCAAGGATCGTTCCTGGCAGTGCTCAGTGAACTATATAGGGTACGGGGGATCAAACCTGGGTCAGTCATGTGCAAGGCAAACACCTTTGCTTATTTTCTTGAATATTAGTATCACTGAAGAAATTTTAAAGTGTTAACAAAGTGCTTGCCTGGAAGACAAGATCTGATCTTTCAGGTTATCATTCTATATCTTAATAAATACATGATCACATCATTTTTATCTCACTGAAATCTCTGTTCCTATGCTCTTTGCATCTGAATAGTATGCTTAGAAGACAGTAGATATCAAGTAATTGTTGATTCATTGACTATTCAGAACAAAATTTTTTAGTGTCACCATGCATAAAGTTTGTCAAATGAGGACATAAGTTTTCATTTTGAAGTGAGAAAGATAAGAATTGCACCTGAAACTCTACAAATCACCAATCACAAATGCTTAGGCATACTGCTTCTCTTTCATTTTCAAATAAGGATAAAATGTGCAGGTTATTAAAGATTACATTAGATAAAATACTAAAAATTACTTAGTATGAAAGTCAATAGATTTTTTTATGAATGAATTTCCCCAAAAAAAGTCTATGAGATGATTGGCAATATCAGCGACAAAAATGAGTGTCAAAAAAGTTGAAGTTTTATAGAAAATAAGAAGCCAGGCAGGGATTCAAATCCATTGGAGTAAACTTGCAGTTGCAAAGAAGTCTCCAGTAGTGCTGCAAGAAATATCCCTGGCTTTTTCCAATCCAGCATTTCTTTAAATAATATAGGCTGGCGAACTGTCACTCAGTTTTCCAATTCTTTCTCCCTTGAAATCTTTTTTGATCAGAGTTAGCATTATTCTTTAGCATTTTACACCCTGCCCAACATATTTATAAAATAGCCTGATAAATGATACTGCATGAGCCACATACTAATATCTTTGACCTTACTCTGCCATTTCCTATGCAGAATTCTCTTAAAGCAGTCTCACATCTGCAGATACACCCTCTTTAAAGTGGATAATTATTGATCTAGACATCCCCAGTGTCTAAGCTGTCACCTGACTATAAATGAGCACTTTCAGAACCTGTTTCTTACTACATTATCCATGCCAATATAAGAAAAGGTGCCTCACTTATCTTTAATTATTCTTTTTTTAATACCTGTCTAAAAATTAATTTTGAACCATTGATTTCTAATCTCATCATGTTTTATGTATATCACCTGCATGATACTTGGAATATCATTGATAAGTTATAAAATATCTAACTCAACAGTACTCTAATAATTCTTTGTAGTTATTTATAATTCTGCTTTTAGAATCCTAGATGGTTATCGCTATGTATACTTTTGTACTTCCCAAGCAGAGCTCAGTACGCCCAGGGCCCATCCCAAGAATTCTCATTAAAGAACGCCAGTGGTGCACTATAAAGGCTTGCGGATGTGGTGCTACTCAAGCACTGAGGTGCCAAGGATAACCAGGTCACGTCCAGGGGTGCTGCAGAGGCTCCAGGAATATGTCCAGTGATGTTAGGGAGACGTGGTGTTGGGAATTAAACTTGGGTTTTACAAATGCTACCTAACATATGTACCCTAACAGTTTTCTGTCTTCTGTCTTCTAAGTCATACTATAGGACAGCAATTTATTTGCATCTTGATTTTATTTTACTTATCATTGCAGTAATTTTGGCTTGCAAGATTGTGTATATTTTCACAGTATCATTTCTCTTGAAAATATATGCTACCACGCTATTCCTACCAGCCAACTACATACCTCTACTATGGTTCATTGAACTTCCTCTAACCTTTCAACATTCTTTTTCCTATAATCCCCTTTGATAACTTCAGGTCTGTTTCTTCGTTTCTTTATATCATACATATAAGAGATTGCCACCATGTATTTGTATTTTCTTTTACGGTTTGCTTTACTTAGCATGATCCTCTACAGTGCCATCAGGATATCTTAAAAGAATGACTGCACTCATTTGTGGAATATAAAATAACATAATATGAGACTGTTTCTCATGGTGATTCAATTTAAAAAAAAGATAAGATTTCACTTTTTCTTATAGCTGATTAGTATTCATTGTGTATATATGCCCCAATTTCTTCATCCATTCATCTGTCCTTGAGCACCTGGGTTGTTTCCATATCTTGGCTGTTTTATATATCTCTGCAATGAATATATGTTTGTATATATCTTCTCAGAAGTGTTTTAGCATTATTTATATTGATATTAGGAGTTACATTGCTGTACAATATGGTAGATCCACTTTTAATATTTTGAAAATTTTCCTTATAGTTTTCCTTAGTGTCTGAACCAATTTAAATTCCCACTAACAATAATGGAGGGACCCTTTTATGATTACATGATTATCTAGATTATCTCACCTAGATTTTTGTCTTCCCCTCTGAATTGGTAAAATTAAGAGTTAGCAAGAACTTTATAGAGAAACTGTGTAAAATTTAAACCATATTTTCTTTATCAATAAATAAATAAATAGGGACAGATTTCAAACATTATAAAATATACTGTTTTGTAAATAATGCTTCTTTTGAAATTTTTAGTTGGAGATAAGGTAAAGGTAAAGGTATGTTGGGTGAAGCAAAAGTACATTTTCTCAAAAATAGAAAATTTTGATTAAATATGACAGATAAATTTGAGGGATATAAAATACAACATGTTGAGTATAGTTAACAATAGTTTATTACTCATTCAAATGTTGCTAAGCAGATAGATCTTAAAGTTCTCCTAAGAAAAATGTATATAGCTAACAGAAATGGATACTAACTATACTTCTAGGGTGATATTATATATATTGTATATATATATATAAATCATTATTATACACCTTAAACTAGAACAATGTTATTAACCTGGTCTTTGTTCACTTTTGTGTCCACCCTAGGATCTTCTTCTAGTAGATTATTAATGAGTATTTTTGAAAGATTGCAAAAAATGCTCATATGAGGGAGAGTAGAACAGACTAAAAATAGTGACAATGCTGGAGGTTGTGGGCATTTTGGTGATAATAAGAGCAGAAATTTTGTACATTAATGCCACAAATTTTAAGACTACTATCACTATCTAAATTATAATAAAGAGATAAAGTTTAAAATTAAATAAACTTTAAAAACAATTCTTGATAGCACAGTGGTTGGGCGTTCGCCTTTCACAAAGCCGACCCGAGTTCGATTCCTCCGCCCCTCTCAGAAAGCCCTGCAAGCTACAGAGACTATCGCACCTGCCTGGCAGAACCTGGCAAGCTACCCGTGCATATGGGATATGCCAAAAACAGTAACAATAAGTCTCTCAATGAGAGACATTACTGGTGCCCGCTCGAACAAATTGATGAGCAACGGGATGATAGGTACTACTAAGGGGTCACACCCAGCATTGCACAGGGGTTACTCCTGGCTTGTGTACTCAGGAAATCCTCCTGCCGGTGTTCTGCAGACCATATGAGATGCTGGGAATCGAACCCTGGTGGGCCTCATGCAAAGCAAACATCCTACCTGCTGTGCTATCACTCCAGCCCCTAAAAACAATTCTTATGTTGATTATATCTTACTAAAACCTGGAAGAAAATGGAGAGAAACAAAGGCCCCCAAGCAACCTTTATAAACTGTGGAAATAAACTACGGAGAGATCACTTTACATTTTTTCTTAAATGGCTTTATGATGTTCCTGAGGGATTTTTTTCTTCTTATCACACCCAAATCTACAACTTCTGCCACTTCTCTAACAAGTCAAAGAATAAATTCTTTAATTGTATGATATCCTATTACTGAACATAGTTTTTAAGGAAAAAGAGTGAATGGAAACACTTCACAGAAAAAATGGTCAGGTCTATTCAAGTAATTTATAAAAAGGGTCAGCCATTTTATTATGTTTGGCTTTATTATACTCAACAGCTAATTTCTAGAAAATTTACTTTTATCAGTCCCGCAAAAGAAAATCATTGAGAACAGGGGTCAGAAAGACAGAAAAAGGGTAAATGTATTTGTCTTGAATGTGGCCAACCAGGGTTTAACCATCAGTATCCCACATGGTCCCCTGAGCACCATAGGAGTGAACCCTAGACATAGACCCAGGAGTAAGTCTTGAGCACAGCTTAAGACTCAACACCCCCCCCATAAATATACTAAATTAGTTATAAATTCTCAGGCTAAGCATATATGAGATTGAATACTCTACTTAAATAGCAAAATTAAAGACACCTATTTTTATGGCAATTGAAAAATTTAAAACAAAAAAATCTAAATAATTATAAAAAATTATACAAAGCTGGTAAAGGATTTAGTATGCCTAATTGTGATTTCCAATAACTTCAAACTATACATATTAAAATTTTCCTTGAGTCTTTTGAATTGTAGCCCCCTAAACGAGAGGAAGCCATCTGTCCCATTCACCACTATGTCTGGCATTTAGCATTCACTTGACTGCACCAATGCAGAGCAAATCATCCTATACCTCCCACTCTCCATCATATGCACTTTTGAATCCTTTAGTTGAAATTCACTAAATTAGAATACTTTGTTACAGCATAAAATTAAGAGAAAATGGACATGAGGCAAAGTTTGCTTGGCCTGTATTAGATACCTCTTAAGAGTCAGGACTTATACAGCTGAAAGAATTAGATTCTGCACTTTTGTACAATTTTTTTTTTGCTCCTTCTTCCCCCAGCCCAATGGAACAATATGTCTACTATTCTCTGTATGTTTCATTTACTCAGTCTCTCACCATCTTTTCAGCTGTATAATGGAAGTCATTCATATTTAGAAATACATTTAAACTTTCTTTTAAGAGATCAATAGGGGAAAAGAACAGTTGGCTTATTTTATAGTTGTTCTAGTCTGATTTATTTTTTAAATAACATATTGCATGCTCTTTGATATAAGTGAGCCGTGACTGACCAGGGTCAAAACTTAGGTGGAAAGAGCCAAAGAAAAGTTAAAAATGGAAGAAACAGGACAAGACTTTCAGGATCCAGAAGAAGTGAAACAAATTCCAAGAAGTAGCCCATGTGGATACTGTAAGATTTCTTTAAATTATTCTGGATTTAATTGTGTATTTTAATGTATCTAATACAAGATAGGTCACATACTAGTAACTAAGCTAATAACCATTTTAAATAATTATTTGTTATATTGAGATAGCGCAGCGGGTAGGGCATTCACCTTGCACGTGGCCGGCCCGGGTTCGATTCCTCTACCCCTCTCAGAGAGCCCAACAAGCTACCGAGAGTATCTCGCCCCCATGGCAGAGCCTGGCAAGCTACCCGTGGTGTGTTCGATATGCCAAAAACAGTAACAACAAGCCTCACAACAGAGACGTTACAGGTGCCTGCTGGAGCAAATCGATGAGCAATGGGATGACAGTGATACAGTGACAGTGATACAGTGATTGAGAATAAACATAATTGGTACAAATTGACCCATGCAACTTTACGAATTAGGATGTCATGTGTCCACAATTGTTAATCAAAAATTTGAACTTGAGATTTGTCTGAATCCCAAGTTTATGTTGCTTTCTCTCTATCTGTATTTTACTAACTTGCTATTTGGAAGTTGAAGAGACATAGAAGCACAGAAAATAATTACTATAATGAGAATGAGGTAGCAATATAACAAGTAAGAGCTTTTAAAAAAATTTAAAAGACCTGTGTAAGGTTTCAGGTTCTATTAAGGAGAGGAGGAGAGGGGACACTGACAGAGCCACTGACAGACACTGACAGGATGAAAACCTAGTACTCTAACAGAAAGGAGATGATATCAAGTTGAAAAAAACTTTAAAGGCAAAATTTTTCTGAATTTTCACTTGTAGTTTTCCCTTTGGCCCTCTCCCTGAACAAAAGAAGTGATGTCAATCAAATACCCAAATTTGGACTGGAGCAATAGCACAGCGGGTAAGGCGTTTGCATTGCACATGGCCGACCAGGGCTCGATTCCTCTATCCCTCTCGGAGAGCCCAGAGAGCTACCAAGAATATCCCTCCCTCATGGCAGAGCCTGGCAAGCTACCGATGGCATAGTCAATACGCCAAAAACAGTAACAACTCTCACAATGCAGATGTTACTGGTGTCTGCTCAAGCAAATCAATGAACAACAGGACGACAGTGCTACAGTGCTACCCAAATTCAGTCTAGACTCCCCCAATTCCTCTCAGTTCCCTTTCCAGATTCTCAGGAAAGGATTCCAAGAAAATAGCTGCAACTTACTCTGACAGCAGTGGTATATTTTATACAGCAGTAAGGGAAATTCTCTGAAGTACTAAGTCAAACATTATTTTCTTAGTGTTTGTTCCAGAGATCAAGTTGATTTGAATGATTTCAGTTGTATCTGTTGAATGTCATTCTACTGTCCCTCAATTCTACCGTCTATTCTGAGGGCAAAGCCAGGAGTAATCCCTGAGCACTGCTGAGTGTGGCACAAAAACAAAAAACAAAAACATTTAAAGAGAGCTGGAAATCAATAGAAAAACAAAAAACAAAAGCCTTTTGCTTCTCATGATGAGCATGACAGGGAAACAAAGAGATTTGTACATAATCAGAACAGTAGCTATTCCCCTTCGAGATAATTTGGGGTTGTGTTTTTAAAGTCACTCCAGAAATATTAAAGTTCAAATGAAGAATTCAATATTCACTGACTAATCTTCAGACTTCATACACTTCAAACACCCTATTATAGAGTCTTTTCTCTCAACTCTAATTGGGGTTTTCAAGCCTAGACCAACTCATTAAAACTATGTATTGAATCTACGCTGTGTTTGTAACATTCTGAGAGACTGGTAAATAATTAAAACACATAAACTTTATTATAAAAAATTAAGATTAAGTAAGGAGATAAAAATCACAATTAAAACCAAGTCAACTCTTGACTAAGGGTAGTTTTCATAAACAAGTTAGAAAAAGCAGGTTGTAAGATGGGCTCATTCCCTCAAGCACAGCACTTTCTCAAACAGCCATCGATTAAAGATTTCCACCAATTATGAGCCCATTATCTAACATACAATGTCCTTGCTAAGTATTTATGTGTATATTTAATTACAATCTACCTATACATAGAAACATTTTGCACTGATTTAATGAACCAATGTAACAGGGGAAAATCTCCAAATAAATCAATTTCTTTATAATAAGTAAATGTAGAATAAAAGTAGAAAGATTTTTTAAATGCCTATCAAGCTCATATTCCTCAAAGGCAAAATTACAAAAATAAAAACAATTTGTGATCACCATAAGGAATGCTCTTTGTGTTCCTTATCATAGTATTTAATAATTTCTGGAATAAATTTAGGTGTATTTTGTACTGCATTCAATGCTTGTTATTGACTTTAACATGAAACTAACCATAAAGTATTTTATAAGAATAATCTTGAATTGTTAAGGAAGTTTAAAGACAGCAGAGTCTTTTATAATATCAAAGTTAAGTATTTCTTTTTTAAAATCATTATATGCTAATGGTTCTTTCAAATTAAATCATTACTATTTAAGCTCTACTAAACAACATTAAATACTCTCTTACACTATATATATACTATAAGTGAGACTGTATATATATGTATATATGTATATTATATATACATATATACAGTATATATGCTGTATATATATACAGACTGTATATATTATATATAGTATATATATGCTGTATATATATATACAGACTGTACATATATATATTCCCAAAATACAATATAAATCTATCCTAGAGCCTCATTAGTTTGTCTTTGGTAGCTGAAATTATATGAGTGGATGAAAAACCAAAGTAGTTTCTCAGAACAAGAATAGACAAGTCATATCCAACTGAAATTTAATTAAGTGAAAAAAATTTAATTTATCTGATAGCCCATGTGTCATAAGCAAACTTATGCTACCATACTCATTCCTTTGAGAAGAATAACTCCCTAAGATTTGAAAGAAATCAATGAGTTAGAAATATCTATTTAAAAGTCTTCTGCAATGTAGCTCATGTACTTTGGATTAAAGCAAAAATATAACCTTCCCTGCTTTTTTCCCTCTGTAATACAAAACTAATGGTGCTGCCACATACTCTCCCCTATTTTCCAGCACAGATGTTTTATGTTTTCCATCCACTACTTATCAATCCTCACAGTAAATGTAATGACTAAAATAGAGAAATTGACAAAAAAACTTATCCAAGAAATACAGATTTAACAAAGGTTTTATTTTTGCAAAGAAGTGCTGTCTTCATTCCTTGCAAGAGTCTAAGGCAAGAGTCTCTTATTTGTTTATTTGTTTAATTTGGGAACAATTATAATGTGACTAAAATGATCTGGGTTTTTCAGGTCTTTTTTCTCTCCTTTCCTTCTCTTTTGTCTAGACAGGATTATCTTTATCTTGGTTTTCACATTGACAAAGCAAAAAACATAGTCCTACATCCTACAGTAAAATAAATTTCAAGAAATAAAATATACTCATGTTACTAATATATAAGTTTAATAGTAAATTTGTCACTACTTTTTAGTAGTGTCATGCTTTCTTTGGCATCTATAACATGTATCCATAATTACTATTTGATATCATAATATGTATATGCCTAGATGAAGTCTATCCTTTGTCATTCTAACTAGCAGAAGATATGAGAGTGAGTAGAAAACAGTCACCCTATACAGGGGACAGAAAGATACAAATTATTGGACTGCTGGGCTGGAGCAATAGCACAGTGGTAGGGCGTTCGCCTTACATGTGGTCGACCCGTGTTTGATTCTTCTGCCCCTCTCGGACAGAGAGCCCGGCAAGCTACTGAGATTATCGCGCCGCCACAGCAGAGCCTGGCAAGCTACCCGTGGCGTATTCATATGCCAAAAACAGTAACAATAAGTCTCACAATGAGAGACATTACTGGTGCCCGCTCGAACAAATCAATGAACAATGGGATGACAGTGACAGTGACAGTCCTCTAAAATCCCTCTTCTACTCTGTGTTGTTGGACTTCAGGAATAAAGTAACACTGTGTGAGCACTGGGCACAGGGCTTTTGATACTAACTAGTATAGTACTCCAGGCTTAAGAAATCCCTTAACTTAGTTATACTGACTGATTCACAACTGATTATGATCCTTTTGGATTAATCATCTGAGTCTGATAAGATATGGTTTACAAGATAAGAAGTTTCTCAAAGTATAGGGCACCGATAATAGTTCAGTGAATGCAAGTCATGAAACAAATCTAGTCCCATAAATAGTGTTTGAACATCACAGGAATTATGGCAACTGACAAAATTTATCTCAGAAACAACTTAAAATACTATTCTTAAATCCTCAGGAAGATTACTTTTCACAAACACTGTACCCTGCCTTTGACCAAGTAAACATCACATTGTTTAAAACAACTCCAAGACAAAATGTTCAATGTTTGTTTAAATATGTCAATATTTACCATGAAAAGTGATTTAAAAGAATCCTTTTAAAAAATTAACCTATACATTATCATCCTTCATACATAGCATCCAGAACATTTTAGGCTCCACAAATCCACAAATTGAATAAGTCTTTAAAACATATAGTTTTCCTTCTTTTGAATGCAGTAAAGTATAATTCATCAATTTAAGTGTCTCCGAATTTTTAATGACTATATAAATCATAAGACATGTTTGAATCACCATCCCACAGTGACCAGAGTCCCCAAGTGCTTTCAGGACTGATAGCCATAATCACCCCACCCCACCCCCACTGACAGTTCCACAGACTGGTAACCAGTGGTGATTTATTCAAACCAATCAGGATTATTATAGAGAAATTGTGAAGGGATGGGGGACAGCAATTACAAAAAGGAGTGATTGAGCCAATTAAAGTGCCTCCTTCAGGGGAAATTCTATTACAAATCTGCCCAGGGGCAGCATTCCATGTAGGGGCTCCAGCACTCTAAATTACTGCTAAGGGATCCGCCTAGGGGTGGTATTCTATCTAGGGATATATTGCTTTCTCCATTCCTTTACTGATAATTCATTTCACTGTCTGTATCTCTGTTATCCTGTTGCTCATCGATTTGCTCGAGCAGGCACCAGTAACGTCTCCATTGTGAGACTTGTTGTCATTGTTTTTGGCATATTGAATACGCCATGGGTAGCCTTCCAGGCTCTGCCATGTGGGTGAGATACTCTCGGTAGCTTGCCAGGCTCTCCGAGGGGGTGGAGGAATCGAACCCAGGTCAGCGGCATGCAAGGCAAATGCCCTACCCTCTGTGCTATCACTCCAGCCCTGTTGGGCTGGATAATTCATTTAAACAATTATATTAATTTCACTTCTTAATAATATTTTAGTCATTTTATATAAACACAGTAAGAGATAAAGACTTTTATAAATACCTTAAGCTTAAAAGAAAAAAAGAGTGTCTTTTCCTGGGAGATACCTCGCTGTATTTCCCAGACTACAGTCCTCAGGCCAGGTTATTTTTTCCTAACCCCAACAGGGTCCTTATTCAGTTACTTTCTTTTGGATCATTACAAAGCTTGTTCCATGCTCTTAACTTGTTATACTTCTTACGGCCCTTAGGCGGTCCCATGATGAAGGCAAGGTAGCTTACAGCTTTTCCTTGGATCCATCTAAGCCCTTGGTGGGACACACCTTTTGGGCTGTAAGGAACAATAAGGGCAACTGAGGCTTAAGTCAAGAAAGTTTGATGAATTCCCAAGAGTAAAATGTTTTTCAGTCAAGTAACTCCCATATTACAAAAAAGTACAGCATTAACTGTCTTCCTGTGTCTATAAAAAAAGGACATTTTTCTGAAAGAATGGACACTGGTGGAGAGATGGGTTCTCGAACATTGTATGAGGGAAACACAAGCACAAAAATGTGTAAATCTGTAACTGTACCCTCATGGTGATTCACTAATTAAAAAATAAATAAATAAATAAATAAAATAAACAAAGGGACATAAAGGAAAAAGAAAAGCAAATATTTCACTTACATATACAAAATCCAGAGGCATCAGATGGTTTAACTTTACAAGTCACCATGTCTGATTTAGAGATATTTGTAACTAACAGATAGGGGAAGTAGAAAACAAAGGAGAGGTTACAGATACATAATATTAACTAATAATATTAACCATGAACCTATGTCCATCTTTATATATACAAAAAACCCAGGAAGTTGTGATGATGGACGCACCATTTATCTTATTATAAAATAATTCAGTTAGGTATAGTAAACCAGCTGTCTTACTTAGAGAGAGTACACACTAAAGTAAAAACACTCTACATGTTGTATTTTTAATATTAATAGGCTCTTTGTAGAGATCCTACTTCCTGTGAATATTCAAGTCAGTAAATTAATATATGAACAGAGCTACTTTGGGGGCATCTTCTATAGGCTATGAAATTTGGTGAATTTCAAATGTTCATTTGTACATGAATATTTGTATAAGCTTTAATAAATACATATGTCTGTCCTACCCCCAATGAATCTAACATGATAGATGGGATGAGGTCAGACTCTAGATAATTCTAATGCAGCACGTTCACAAACATTCTAAGAACTATGGTTAAAACTTTATGTAAAGAGGATTGGATTCAGAAAAGAAGCTTCTAATCTCAGCAGACAAAAGTAAAACAAAATATTGATAATAACAGTGTATTAAGAGATTCAGATGTTTAAATCTTGGTTCCACTAACTTATTAGGTATGAATACAAATCCAAGGACCTGGGCTAAGATTCAGGTTTTTTGTAGATGTTCCAAGGGAACCATTGGCTTTTCTCAACAATGGGTAAGCCTGACATGAATCCCCTTTGTCTGTAGAGAAAAGAGCAGAGAGTCAGGCAGTGCCTAGTAATTTTTGATGCTTTTCACACTGTGGGTCAACAATTGCAACAGCCACAGCAGCATTTCAGAATTACAAAGTAACACCAGAGACAAAACACTTGACTCACCTTGCCTTATTGATTTGGTTGTCTGGAGGCTGGAAGGACACAGGCTTGGCAACTTCCACGGAGACAAGGTAGCAACAGCCCAGGCCACTGATCAAGGGAAGCCGATGATTTGCAGCTAAGCTAAGTGAACCAAAACTGCACAGTCAGAACCAAACCTCTGCTCTTCAGATCAATCAAAATTAAATATCACATCATGAATCATGGACAAACTAATAATCGTGTATGGAGGTAAACTGTTTGTTTCCAAAATTCTTTCTACTCAGTCCTTGGAGGGAAGGTGAGAAGGTAAAATTCTCTATTGAAAAGTGTGCATTATAATAAACTTGAACAGGGAGGTCTTACTTTGTCCTCACTGAAGATTCATCAGTGAGTTTGTTAAGAGCATTTGAGAAGCACATGTTTTGTTTTGAAAATACAGTGGTGAAAAATACGCAGAGAGTAATAAATGAGTTTGCGAACCTATTTACCCTATTGAAAAAAAATCGTATATGGTTGCATGCCTCACAAGCTAATCTTCTGTCTCATTAAATTCAGTCTTGAACTTCTGTAGTAAAATGTGCATCAGTGACCTGCCTTGTTCTCAATGACCTGTTGTGGCCCAACACTTTCTTTAACCACAAACACAGCAAAACTCAGCACCTTCATCCATCTTGCTGAAGGGTGAGCTGCACCACACCCACCCGCGCTCCCTCTGCTTCAGTCAGTAAAGTGCTGACTTCCAATGCAAGTTGCAAAGCATCTGAATGAACAAACAAGGAAGAGAATTCTCTTCAGGCTTGTGAAGGAGCTACAGGCCACACCCCTATCTCCTAGGATTTGGAACTAGCAGAGAACTAGTCAAAAACAAACCAATCAGCAACCAACCAAACAAAAGCAGAAACCTCTCTGCTAGAAGTCACAGCTTTTCAGCTCTTAAATTGTTATGTTCACTGGCACATTAAAGGTTCCCAATGCATCTCCTCAGTGTCAGCCCATCCCTCAACAGTAAGGAAAACAAACAGGAGGAAAGGGTATATGCCAGAAGACACTTCTGCTTGAACAAATTTTCACACAGACCATTATTTAAGCAAGAACTACTGAAGACATTGTTCCAGATGCCTCTGTGGTACTGGGTTTACAATAACATATGTATTTGGGGGGCAGACGGGGGAGGGGTATACCTGCTGCCTTGATTGGGGTGACAAGTAGGTACCAAACAAGTAAGTGTTTTGTTTGATTTTTGTTTTATTAGCTTTCTGCTAATAGAGAGGGTATAATAAGGAGCCACTCTCACTCTGCTTGCAGGATGAAGGACAGCTTCTCTTTGAAGGAGATATTTAGGTTAAGAATTGCTGAGCAATAAAAAATAAAGAGTAAGGGGAGGAGTATTCCAGGCCAATTGACTGGGTGTGGGAATTCTCTGGGTAAGAAAGATCCCCAAACATTTAGAGAACTGAAATTAAAAAAAAAAAAAACAGCATGGCTAGAACATATTATGCCAGGTTGAGGTGGGTGAATTGGAAAAAATCCAGATCACTTAGGGTTTGTGTTACTTCAGATTTCAATTGAGCCACAAAGGGAGCAATTCAGGATTTCAGGAAGAGAAATGACAGCTTAAGCTGCATTTTTAAGAGACCACATGGCTGACTATGTAGAGGAAGCAAAAACCAAAAGCAAGGTGATGTAAGTAAATATGGGAAAATAAGGTGATGGTACAACAGAAATGGAAGGAAATGTAGATCTGTAAATAGAAAGATGTTAGGCAGATAAGTGAAATTTAAAATAAAATCTCCCAACAATGAAAATCTCTTCACAAGGTAGAAGAGAAATGAAACACTTTTATTACTGAATAAACATTAAATTGGATTATGATGTATAACACAATCTACCAAGAAGTTACACAAATTGAAAGAAATCTCTTTTTTATATAAAGCAGATAGAACTCACTGCATGTACATCCTCAAGGTAAACAATGACTCCAGTGAAAAAATGGTATAGCACTAGTTATTACACAAAGATCACCCTAGATTTACCCAGGTGAGTGGATAGCTATTTATGTTTACTAGCAAATTTCTTCCATGTGAAAAATATACAACCATTTTTAAAAAAGACTATTTGTTTTGCAACTTTCAGTGACATAATAGAAAGGTAAACCCCCACTCTTTCACAAAAATGCTTAGAGATAACATATGCTATCTCCATTTATGTGTATATTTCAAAAAATGGTTTTAAGTCTTTGAGAAAGATATTCCTGGGTCTTAAAGCTATAAGAGAATATTTAGCTTTTTAATATATAGTTTTTAATTTTGTATTACTTTTTGGATTTTGGCTTGCTTGGGGTCTTTTTCTGCTTCTTTATTTGTTGGAGTTGCATCCTTTTTTATTATTATTATTATATTTTAGACTGTTACAATAGTGTTAACGTTTATGGTATTGATGTACAAAATTGTTATACCCACAACCATCAATGTGTGTATAGCACGAAATGGGATCTAGTTTGTTTTATTTTGCATGTGCCTCTTCAGTATTCTGCATGAGCAAAGTTACTGGAGGTTCTATTGTCCTCTTTTCTTTATTCCTTTCCCACAATATATGTTCCTCCCTTCTTCCAAATGCCATCTTTTCTCTGGCCACCATCAAAATTCCCTTTCTTAAAGCATGTTGTATTCAGCTCTTGTTGAATAAAAGTTCTACAGTCTCTGAATTGGCAGCATGTAGATATTAGAGATTCATTGTTCTAGCTTCGTTTTGTTTGCTTGTTTTGGGGTCACAACCAGCAATTTTCAGGGGTTGCTCCCAGGTCTGCACTCAGAAATCAATATCTCCTGGTGGAGCTTGGGGGATGCCGGGGGTGGGGGGTGGATATTGGGATGCCGAGGATGTGCATGGCAAGCAATGCCTTACCTACTATATCCTTACTCTCCAGTCCTTCTAGCTTAATTTTGTATTTTTTTCTCTACTGAGATTAAATGCTCTATTCCGTTGCTTCCTTCCTTTTATGAGTCACTTTGCACCCTGACAATTACTCATGAATTCACACATTGAGTCAACCAGAATCATTGCCATTGTTTTGTTCTTCTCTTCATCCATTCATCTATTAATTCATAAATTGATAAATTATTATCTATTCACATATGAAGGCACAATTTATAATGCTAAGGGGCCACTCCTAATTCCATGCTCAAGTTCACCCTCAGAAGTGCTTGGGGTACCATATACTTCTGGAAGGAGTGAATCTGGGCCTCCTGGGTGCAAACTATGAACTCCAGCTAATGCACTATTACCTAGGTCCTAAATATACATTGAAAAGGGGAAAGGAGTTGGAGAAAAAACTTGAAATTACAAGTTTTCTACAGTAAATGCCATAAATGAAGGCATAAGTGCCCTAAATACTATGTGCCAGGAATAGAGGAAACCACAGTAAATAAGACCTAGTATCAGTTGTTTCAGGCTTTATTCTTTCAAGAAAGACAAGAAAACAGAGACTATAACTTTATGGTGCACATGGAGAAGAGACCTACAGAAATCCCTAGGATTTCTCTGTCTGTTTGCTGAGACTATGGAAACTTCAGCTGAGATTTATTAGATTGTAATTCACTGTCCCTGAGAGGAGTGAGGGCTATGGCTGAAACAATTGAAGAAAAAACAACCTGTGCTTTTGATGAAGACCTAACAGGAGACTACTACCAAGGGAACACTGCAATAGATAGCCCTGGCTACACAGTGCATGAGTAGTATGCAAAATGGTAGACTTATTGCTGAAGGACAATCATTTAATAACTAAAATAAATCTTTTGCCTCTTTGAGCAGGAGGTCACTGGATGTGCTGCAAAGGTGTGACTGCTCTGCTTAGAGACTCATGTAATTACTAATCTTGACACTGTTCTTGTTGTGGGACAGCTTTGTGAAACTGGTTCCTTGAGAGGCTGCATGTACTTAGCAAGTTTTACTATTTTCACATTGTAAATCCACTTTAAACTCCAGCTGTACATTTCAAATCCCTGCTCCTTTTCAGTATAACTGACATCATTGCTCATCATATTACTTCATTCTCCTTCAGTCTTCAGATTTGTTCTTCATATATTTGATGAATGAATTAAACATTTCATATTGCTTCTATAGTTACTTACAAAAGCATCTAAACATTTTATAATTTACCCCATGTTATGTGAATAACTTAAATTTTGAAAGAATTTAGGATATACATACTTCAGCTCTCTTTCCAAGAATGAGAAATGGACTATAGAAATCTATATAAAGCTTTAAAATTGTGTTTACTATATTATCTAATGTATTTCAACTGGATAAACCTCATGCCTTTAATTCTCTTACAGATATTTTACAGTGAATTTGCAGTAAAAACATACCTTGTGTAAAACTGTACATAATTCAAGATATGAATAAGTCACTTTCCAAGATTAGCAATTGAACAGAACAGGAAAAGCAGTGTAGTGTGGAAAGTGTAGATTTGGAGGTTAAATCTTGGTTTGGTTAAATCCTCTTTTCCCACTACCACGTATGTGAACTCACTCTTAAACCCTCTTGTGGTTCAATTTCTCCAACCCTATAATTATATTATCTATCTCATAAACTACAGATTTAATTATAATTAGTAGCATATATAATGCAATTTAAATACAGAATCTGTAACATGGTCAGTGCATAATACTGTTTCACCTAGAAGAGGTGGGAAAATATTTTACTAACACATAATGCAAATGCAATTGATTTATTCAGTCACTATAGCAGAAAGAGATGGTTTGAAATTTAGCACTGTAGGACTGTCCTTCCATTGTTCATCAATTTGCTTGAGCGAGCACCAGTAATGTCTCCATTGTGAGACTTGTTACTGTTTTTGGCATATCAAATATGCCAAATTTAACCAATTTTATATAATCTAAAATTGAAATTTAACCAATATTTATATAAACTAATAATCTCAGGATTGTTTCCAAAGATCTCGAAGCCCCTCTGTTTCATAATCTTTACCTTGAAGCAAAACTGAGTCCCAGGACATAAGCAAGATCAGTTATTAGTGGGAGATCAATAAGCAACAGCTATTACTAGTGCTCAGCTACAAGAAAAGATATGGGCTATACACAGCAAGATTCAATCATTGGACACACTAGCAAAGGGTTATAACTCAGGTCTAAAGTGAAGATCTGAACTAGCAGAGCACAAAAAACACTGTGGAATAAAAACCATGAAAAGGTTTTGTGTAAATGGAAGAGTGGAAATCAAACATCCACAAACAAACCTCCAGGACAAAGAGGTAGGGACAGAATCAGGAAGAAGACTAAGTGGTCAGGGCATATGTTTTGCATGCACTGAGCTCAACCTCCAGCACCATAAAAACTCCAAACACCACCAGATATGACCTGAGAGACCCTCAAGCACTATTGGGGACATCAAATATCTCTAGGAGTGTCACCTGGGGTCCCTGGGCACTTCCAGTCCCCTGAACACTATTTGAGACAGCAACCAACAAGAGGAAAGAGAGAAAGCTCAAAGGGCTGAAGTGTGTGCAAGAAGGTATGCATGGCTGAAGGTATGCAAGAAGCCCCAGGTTTGATTACCATCACTGCTTAGAAAGTCCCTGCTCCCAAAAAATGGGGTGTGGGGGTGGAGGCAGCATGCATGGAATAGTCAATAATAGCCAACATTCAAGACAGTTTAAGGATGGCCTCTACCATATTAATAAACTCACGTGATATCTCCTAAATTCCGGCTCACTGCTCCACCCTTCCAGGTGAGTTTAATCTCTGGCTGATATCACTGGCCTCACGCAGAATGGGAGTCAAAGCCCCTTCCTTCCAACTAGGTCACAGAAGCCTTCACAACTAACCTGATCGCCACCATATAAGGGCTAGTTATTTGTATAAACCAATTGTATAATTATAATTACCCAGTAGTATAATAGCAAAGAATTTTTAGATGCTAGTCTTTTTTTATCTTTGCTTCTGTTTTATTTTCCTTTTGTTTGGGGGCCACACGAGGCAATGCTCCTGGGTTACTCCAAGCTCTGCACTCAGTAATTATTCCTGTCAGTGCTCCAGAGACTATATAGGGCACTGGGATCAAACTTGGGTTGGCTGCAAGCAATGCAAGTGACCTACTGGCTGTACTATGGCTCCAGTTGCTATTCTTTTTATCTTAAACAGTGAAAATATACAGATATTTGTATTCAGAATTTTTCTTCTTTAGTTAGAAATCTATTTCTTCTAAATGTATGCTATTTTAGTATGTAAAAATGTAGGCAAATTTTAGAATCACCACACAACAAATAACCCCCAAATATATTTATAAGAATAGGCAAGTTACAATTTATTATCAGTTCTGAGGTAATATCAAAATATATAAATATATCTGTTGTCCATAAGCTTACAAAGAATGTACTCAAAGCCTTTTTCTTTATTTCTATAATTTAATTAACCCTTTGAGGCAAAAGACCCTCATGTATAAAAGAATAAAAACTCTCTCATGTATACAAATTCAGGTAATTCTTTTAAGGTAAATATTTTATTTTTATAAGAAGACAAAACTGTAGATAAGTATAGAAAAAAATATTTTTATTATTATTTTTAATTTTATTGAATCACTGTGAGATAGTTATAAGCTTTCATGTTTGGGTTACAATCACACAATGATCAAACACCCATCCCTCCACCAGTGCACATTCCTCACCACAAATATCCCTGGTGTACTCCCCCTTTCCCACCCTCTCCCTGCCTCCATGGCAGACAATATTCCCCATACTCCCTCTCTACTTGTGGGCATTGTGGTTTGCAACACAGACACTGAGAGGTCATCATGTTCGGTACGTTATCTACTTTCGGTACACATCTCCCATCCCGACTGATTTCTCCAGCCATCATTTTCTTAGTGATCCCTTCTCTATTCCATCTGCTTTCTCTCCTTTGCTCATGAAGCAGGCTTCCAGCTCTGGGGCAATCCTCCTGGCCCTTGTATCTACTGTCCTTGGGTGTCAGCCTCATGTGATATTGTTCCACAAATGAGTGCAGTCCTTCTATGTCTGTCCCTCTCTTTCTGACTCATTTCACTTAGCATAATACTCTCCATGTCTATCCATTTATAAGCAAATTTCATGACTTCATCTCTCCTAACAGCTGTATAGTATTCCATTGTGTATATGTACCAAAGTTTTTTTAACCAGTCATCTGTTCTAGGGCACTTTGGTTGTTTCCAGATTTGGGCCATTGTGAACACATAGGTACAGATGTCATTTCGACTGTGCTTTCTTGCATCTTCGGAATACATTCCCAGAAGTGGTATTGCAGAGTCATATGGAAGCTCAATTTCTAGTTTTTGAAGGACTGTCCATATTGTTTTCCAGAAAGGCTGAACCAGTCAACATTCCCATCAACAGTGAAAGAGCGTCCCTTTTTCCCCACATCCATGCCAGCGCTTGTTGTTTTTGTTCTTTTGAATGTGTGCCAGTCTCTGTGGTGTGAGATGATATCTCATTATTGTTTTGATTTGCATCTCCCTGATGACTAGCGACGTGGAGCATTTTTCATGTGTCTTTTGGCCTTTTGTATTTCTTTTTTGAGGAAACTTCTGTTCATTTATTTTCCCCATTTTTTGATAAGGTTGAAGGGTTTTTTCCTTATACAATTCTAGTAATGTCTTGTATATCCTGGATATTAATCCCTTATCAGATGGGTATTGGGTAAATATTCTTTCCCATTCTGTGGGCTCTTTCTATATTTTGGTCACTGTTTCTTTTGAAGTGCAGAAGCTTCTTAGTTTGATGTAGTCCCATTTGTTCATGTTTGCTTCCACTTGCATGGTCAGTGCTGTTTCATCCTTAAAGATGCTTTTAGCTTCAGTGTCATGGAGAGTTCTGCCTACATTTTCCTCTATGTACAGGATATTTATCTCTATTCCATTGGTCTGAAGGTCTGTTTCTAGCCCAATAACATGTTGTTTTAATTACTACTGCTTTGTAGTAGAGTTTGAAGTTGGAGAAAGTGATGCACTCATCTTCTTTTCCGCAATGAATGGTTTAGCTATTCGGGGGGGGTTATTGGGTCCATATAAATTTCAGGAGTATTTTGTCCATTTCTTTGAAAAATGTCATGGATATCCTGATAGGGACCACATTAAATTTGTATAGTGCTTTGGGCAGTATTGCCATTTTGATAATTCTCCCTATCCATGAGCAGGGAATGTGTCTCCATTTCTTAGTGTCCTCTTTTATTTCTTGAAGTAGTGTTTTGTAATTTTCCTTGTATAGGTCTTTAGGTCCTTCACCTCTTTGGTAAAGCTGATTCCAAGTTATTTGATTTTCTGAGGTACTATTGTGAATGGGGTTGTTTTTTTAATGCCTCTTTCTTCTCTTTCATTATTTTTATATAAGAAAGCCATGAACTATTGGGTGTTGATTTTATAGCCTGCCACTTTACTATATCAACTTATTGTTTCTAGGAGCTTTTCTTTAGAGTCTTTAGGGTTTCCTAAATATAGTATCATATCATCTGCAAATAGTGATGACTTGACCACTTCCTTTCCTTTCTGTATGCCCTTCATATCTTTTTCTTGTCTAACTGCTATAGCCAGGATTTCCAGTACTATATTTAATAAGAGTGGCGAAAGCAAGCAACCTTGTCTTGTGCCCTATGTTAGAGAGAAGTCTTGTAGTTTTTCTCCATTGAGAATGATACTTGCCGTGGACTTTCGGTAGATGGCTTTGACTATATTGAGGAAAGTTCCTTTGATGCCCATTTTGCTGAGAGTTTTAATCATAAACAGGTGCCGGATCTTGTAAAACGCTTTCTCTGAATCTATTAATATGATCATATGGTTTATTATTTCTTTTATTGATATGATGAAAATTATGTTGGTTGACTTGCAAATGTTAAACCATCCTTGCCTCCCTGGGATGAATCCTACTTGGATTCATGGTGTACGATCTTTTTGATGAGTTGTGAATAGTGTTTTTAACTCCCAAGAGTGATACCCAGTAAACTCTACATCTGTCAACACTTTGGCAAATTCCTTTATATAAATAAATAATAAAATATCTAAAAATGTCACAAAAGTATATTTTGTGTATAATTGTATATATATGTAAAGATTATGTTATACATAAAACTCCAGGTAATCTAGCTATTCTAATATATGATTATATAAAATAACATTGTGATCTACTTATAATTATATGCTAGAATACTTAAATTTCTAAGAATAATGTTGACTATTGTCATAAAATGACGATAATAATACTACTACAAAACCAAATGTGTTGGGGCTGGAGTGATAGTACAGCAGGTAGGGTGTTTGCCTTGCACGTGGCTGACCCGAATTCAATTCCCAGCATCCCATATGGTACCCTGAGCACTGCCAGGAGTAATTCCTGAGTACAAAGCCAGGAGTAACCTCTGTGCATAGCCGGTATGACCCAAAACACAAAACAAACAAACAAAAAACAAAAATTATTTGGTCACCTGTGGATGTGGTCAATTGTGCTGAATTGTCTCAATCCTTTTTTGAAACCCAGATTGCTCGCATGATTGTCCTTCATCTAGTGTTCTGCCAATCCTATTCAGGATGACTTGAGTAAACAACTTGTAGACAATGGACAACAGACATATTGGACGATAGTTGCTGATGTCGTGAATATCTCCCTTCTTGTACAACAGGACAATCCTGCTGGTTTCCCATTGAAACGGAAACTTACATTCAGACAGGAAGCATGTGAAGAGCTGATTCAGTGTATTGATGAGTACTGGCGGCAGATTCTTCAGGTGTTTGGGTCTAACCTTGTCTAGACCGGGTGCTGTACCCTTCTTTACCAGTGAAATGACGTGTCAGATTTCGGAAGGGAGAACGCTGGGAACAACATACCCATCCTTTGGAATTTGGTATGTGGGCAGGTGGATGTGGCTATCAAAGAGATCTGAGTAGAAGTCATGGATAACCTTTTCCATTGCCCTTCTGGAGGATGTGATAGATCCATCAAGACGTCGGAGGGCAGTCATCTTGGTCTTATAGTTGGCGAAAGACAGACAGGCATTGTGAATACTTTTCCCAGTTTCTGTTGCATTGGCCAACACTGCTGCTCTTCTCTCTTTGAGGTCTTCCTTTATCTCTTCTCTGCACAGCTTTGTGAGCTCAGACATTACCTTGTGATTGCCTGAGGCTCTTGCCAGACCATGTTGGTGAATGAGCTCAAGGGTTTCCTGAAAAACTCACCCATATTTCAGAAATGGGAGAAGAGAATTTGCTCACCTGCAAATTTTCTATGTATTCTCTTAATTTCTTACCAAAGTCCTAATTTTACTAGTCATTGAGTCTGTTTCAGGAAAGAACATGAAACAAAATTGAAATAAAACAAACATTGCATCTCAGCCAGTAAAATTGCCCCTTTGGTGTATGTAGATGATATCGAACTTATAAGCAAAAAAATCTTTGACTATAATTGGAAAAGAAAGCAAACTAAAATTTTTAAAAAATGGACTAAAAGCCTTATAGAAATTTTGTAGTTTTCATCTTCCAATATTTCCTAAATTGTCTAATTTTTGCTCCACCAATAAACATTAGACCTTGATTTCCATTTAGATCAGTCATTGTCATTAAATCTAGATGAATTTAAATTAAAATCTATGTAATAAGACTGACTTATTAGAGGGCAATAAAAGCAATAAGCTACTACTAAAATTGTGCTCACATTTAAATTGCACATTCAAGTAATTACACATTTCTAAGAACTACAGAAAAGCCTATTATCTTGATGAGAGTTGTTAGTGGAAATATATTTACACTTCACAAATAAGTTCCACAGTCTCAAATTTAAGAAAGTAATATGCCATTCATTTACTAACTTGTGTCCTAAAGGTTCAATGCATTTGTTTACTACTAATATCCTTTAGTTATTATGTACATTAAAATGTAAACCTGTAAAATTCTATATTCAAATTATTCTGTACTTGATATAAAATATGTAACTCTAACACAGATTTACAAGACATTAGTACTATCATTACATTGATTAGCATTTGAGTATATAGCTGAATTTAGATAAATAAGCCAAATAAAAAATACAAATTTTTTTAACAGAAAGTGACAAGAGAATAATTGTGCAGAGAATTTTACCTTGTGAAAAAAAACTTAATCAGACTTCAAAAAGGAATGCTAGAAGATGTTTAGTAAAATTACACAATGCATACTAGAGGCAGCCATAGAAGTCAGTATAAAAACATGCAAAGCAGAACAACAGGATAAACTCAATGTAACATTAACAGGAATTGTGTGCTTTCTAACAGAATGATGGATATATCCTGATCTGGTGAGTGTTCACAGTCCACACTAGTACCAAAAGATAACTGAATAGGAGAGAGATGTGTTCCACACAATTTAGGTAGGAGTTTAATATGAAGGACTGAATTCCCATTCCCCAAGTTATTCAGCTATATGCCTTTGGATCACTCATGTATTGTTAAATATTTCATGTATTAGATACTTAGTTTAAGGAAGAGTGATATACCTATTTGAAATATATGGACAATTTATATAAAGTCTGCCAAACTACATTAATCAAAATTATTTACATGTTTAATATCTGGAAGCCATTCTTTATCTAAGATTCTGTCTATGATTTATGGATCAATGTATTGAACATTTTTCACTTTGGCCATACTTTGGGGTGGATAGTGAAACAATCATGTGGCCAGCCCGGGTTTGATTCCTCCATCCCTCTCGGAGAGCCCGGCAAGCTACCGAGAGTATCTCGCCCGCACGGCAGAGCCTGGCAAGCTACCTGTTGCATATTTGATATGCCAAAAACAGTAACAATAAGTCTCACAATGTAGACCTTACTGATGCCCGCTTGAGCAAATCAATGAACAAAGGGATGACAGTGACAGTGACAATGAAACAATTAGGTTGGAATACGAGCAATACTATCCTCTAAATATATTTTATTGATTTACACAGGATGAGTCACAACAACAACACATAAAGTTTTATTTTTAAAAGAACACTGAATTTGAGGAAAATATTCCACTCTATTTATTACAACAAACATAAAACTTTCTATAAATTATTTTTAAAAATAAGTTTAAAAGGGGCTGGAGCAATAGCACAGCAGGTAGGGCGTTTGCCTTGCACGCGGCCGACCCAGGTTCGATTCCCAGCACCCCATATGGTCCCCTGAGCACCGCGAGGATTAATTCCTGAGTGCAGAGCCAGGAGTAACCCCTGTGCATTGCCAGGTGTGATCCAAAAAGAAAAAAAAATTTAAAAGTCCTGAGAGATAGTCAGGGGTTAGGCCTTGTTTGCTGCTGACCTAGGTTCCATACCCAGTACTACATCCTGCATTTGATAAACCAAATACTGGCAGATGTGATCTCTAAGCACATATCCAGAAGTAATTCCTCAGAACTACTAGATATTTCCAAAAGCAAAAAATAATAATAATAATGATGAATTTTAGAATTAAAGAAATTTTAAGCAGCTAGAAAACATAAAACTATAAGTTATGCACTCTCTATATGTAATTATGCCATAGAACTTGCACATTAACTATGCCTGGATACTATTTTACATTAAACAGTAAGAGGTTCAAAACTTAGGAGTCAGTTTTATTTACCTTCATGTTCTCTGGCAATTAAACACAAAACTACTTTTCACATATGTTAAGTAAATGTGTATTGAATATATTTTCAAAATAGTAAGTGGTCCCAGTGACAGGTGTGAGTAAAGTCTAATTGGGATTGTTCCCACATCAAGAATAATCCCACACCATTATACAAAGAATGCCTGAGAACCAATATCTTCTCTAAAATGAATTACTCTGATGAGTAGTATGCGCAGCACAGACATGAAAAGAACTGGTTCTAAAACAAACCAAATCATCAGGACCAGAGGGATTGTATAGGAGGTAAGACACTTGTACACAGGTGACTCCTGTTCTATCCTTGGCATGACATATGGCCCCTTTACTATCACCGGAAGTGTTCCCTGACAGATCCAGGAGTAAGCCTAATACACCACTGGGTATAACGCCAAACAAAAATTACATTCCCTCCTCCCTCTGCAAAAAAAAAAAATCATCAAAATCATGCCCTGAGAGGTTTTGTTTCTTTTGCGAAGGGTTTTTTCTTAACAAATACTAAGAGTATACAGGGGTCACTCTACATGGCACTTAGTCAACTAGGCCCAGGAACTCAGCACTCCTCAGACGCAGAAGTTGCTCAGAGCAACTATACTATGAAGTATCAGGGATTGAATTCAGGACCTCTTAAATGCTAAATAAGTGGTCCTGACACCTGAGCTAACTCCTTGGTCCTACTTCATGAGTTTTTAAAAACTAATTTCAATTTATGAGTTTCATCTATAAGATATGGGGTCCTAGAATTGATGTTAATATTTAATAACCACAGTTCCATAAGAAATAATTACAAGGCCATTCAAAGGCTCTCATAGCATGAAAAAACTATGCTGCACAAATGCTTCACTTTTAGGTAGTCTACCATTAGAGGTAAACTAATCTTTGAAATTCAAGATTAACTCTAGTGATAGAATAAATACAAAATCATTTTTAAAAAACAGTATAAATTACTATAGTAGATTATACTGAGAGCTCTGGATAACTGTTAAAGTGGCAAAAGAAGGTTACAAAGAAAACCAAAAGTGAAGGAAAAGGGAAACTACAAATAAATATAGATAAGAAAAATATTAACCAGAAACCATAATGGTCCTCAACATTTTCTCTATGATGGTTAAACAGAATAACAATTATTTAAAGAGAAAAGATTGACAAATTCAATGGATATTCCTGATTTACTATTATACCAAGGTAAAATATTGCAAGCTTCAAGTGCAATCTAAAAATAGACCAAGCCATATAATGGAGGGTGATGGAAACTGTTAAAGGTTGATAACATGAATCTGATCTTCATTAACCATGCTAAGTTAAAATGCCATTTCAGTTGTGTTTGTCATACTGATAAAACAAAAAGTAATGCTCATTCAGAATGAAAAGATAAATGGAGAAGAAAAGAGGATAAATGCTGCTTTATTGGAATTCTTTAAGATTCATTTCTTCTTCTTCATCAGTGATTCATTGTTTTCTCTACTGATTCTTAGGTCATCTCAATATGCACTTGAATAACTTTCACTAAGTAATAAAAGGAAATAATGCCTAGAACTACTTCTCTTAAATCATTGTTGACACTTGAAATTGTACTAACGCAAATCTCTTTAGTTTGCATGTCATGTGGAATAGCTTTAGGAGTTATTCCAAAGACAAAACTCCTGATGGCATCAGAAGCACTTTAACTTTTGTGTACCCAGATTCTTATTCCCATTCAGCAAACTAACAATAAAAACAGATTTTAATTAATAATTTTGATACTCTGAGAAGGCACTTTAATGAATGTCTAATTTAATCTTGCTTTGCAGATAATGTAAGATTGTGAATATAAACATAGTCAATTAATACCAATTCAATTTATAAAATGAATTTTCCAGAACTACATAATAAGCCAGAAGCAGAGTGAGGGCAATATTTGTGGCTCTTCTTAACATTATGTATATAAAAAAAATGCTTTCTTCATTGCTAGTGTGAATCTTGACTGGTCCACACTTTTGGGGGAACTATGGACACCTCAACAAACTTAGAAGTACATAAAATATATAATCCCATATATATGTATATAAACCAATATGTAAACACAAATATATAAAAAATATATAAACCCATAAATACAAATAAAATAAAGTTCAGTTGACTATAGACTAGAGTTATCAACTAAACTTTGGAAAATAGGAAACAGATGAGTATTTCACAACTCTTTCAGACAGACATACACACACACATTCACACCACACAAATGTACAAACACACATTTAAAAAATACTCAAGTTCCTGCAGAGGGGATTCCCAGAAAAAGAAAGTTATTAAATAGTGAAAGATGACAAAAGAACTCAAAGACTAAATGAACTAAGCATAAAGGAGGGATAAGAAATAGGACTGAGTAAGACTCACTGAAAGACCATACAAGGAGCATTTCCAAAACTAATCTCTCATAACCAAGTAACATTATGTTTTTCATTTAGAAAAGATGAAGCCATGTTTATTCATGAGAAAAACTAAACCATAAAATTTCTAGCATGTGAGATATCAGTAAGTGTTGGAGTAAGAAGTGCACTGAACAGCTGAAAGATAAAGGCAAAGTCTCATTCTATATGATATAGCTTCGTCCTCTTTCTTGCTTCAGCTTGGATGCTGGATTTCTAGTTTATTCTGATGACTCACTGTATTGTGATGCTCTAGAAAAGCAGGAAGGATTTCTAATATGATCTGATATTTGGGTAGTTTTCTAAAGACATAATCAGGATTTTTCTCAAAACTTTTGAATGAATAGTTTCAGGACTCTTGATGTAGACACCCAGAAGTCTAACTGCTGATCTTTTAGCAGCTCGATCTTTATTTTTTGAGGTGTTCATATAGTTTTCCCCAAAAAAAAGACTGGACTAGTCAACATTCCCACCTGCAGTGAATTAAGGTTCTTTTATCCCCACATTCATGCCAATGCTAGTTGTTTTAGTTCTTTTTGATGTGTGCCTGTCTCATTGCATTTTGATTTGCATTTCCCTGATGATAAGTGATAGAGTATGCTTTTTTCATATGTCTGTTTGTCATCTCTATGTCTTCTTTGAGAAAGTTTCTATTCCTCTGTCCTCCTCATTTTTGATGGGTTTGTTTTTGGGTTTTTTTCTTGTTAAATTTCAGAAGTGCATTGTCTAAAAGGACAAGTGCATTGTCCTATGTTCATTACAGCCCAATTCACAGGAACCAAAATAGGAAACAACAGAAGTGGATGGGAAACCTCTGGCAGTACTCTGCTTTAAGAAAAGACAAAATCATGGAATATGCAGCTATGTGAATGGAGCTGGAGAACTTCATTCTGAGTGAAATCAGCCAGAATGTCAGTCAGACACAGAATGATCTTTCATACGTGGGATATAAAGAAACATACTAAAATAACAAGAAATTGCCAAAGGCAGCAAAACTGAGAATTGGCCTACAGACTTTGTATTATTTTCAATGGTCTCTGTCAAGGCCAAGTCCAGAATAGCATAGAATAACTATTGCTTAAGAGGTGGGTTCTTAACATAACCAGCAGTCAAGCTCCCAAACACAGTTCCAATGCCCACTCCTGAAACCGCCATACCCACAGTAGTGGATCCAGCACCAGTGAATTTGGCTACTGTGTCCTAGTCTCAGGAGAGCAGGGGCACCTGGAATTCCCACTAGGCCACCTGGTGTGAAAAGTGGCTATAGAAAAAGCAGTTTCAATGAGATCTCAGGCCTGTTCAGGGAGTAGGCAGACAAGGGCATCATGATGCCCTTGGTATAATAGTGGATCATAGCCTGAGTGATGAGCTGCGCCATCTGCATTTTTTCAGTGTCCTAGTTTTAGTTTCAGATCTCATAGGATCAACAAGTCAACTCATCTGTCCTGGGGTACCTTCACTCTTACTGGCCACCTAAAAATATTTTTTAAAACCCTTTATTTTTATATATTTGAAAGTATATATATCATGTAATTAAATAAAACATTGTTTAAAAAGTTCTGTTCCTTCTCTGGCTAATCTATCTGAATTCTATTTGTTTGCATGTCCAGTTCAAGAAAAGAAAGGGTAGTAGGATGATGGTTCCCTATGCCCTGAAAATAATATATATCAACATAGCTACATAAATATCTATTTATGAATATTTGCATATGATAATATTATATGATAAATATATGACACTTGATTATATTATTTCTAACAACATTCTGTATAGTGATGATTTAATATTTACCTATGCTGCTATACATAATTTTATACATAAATTATAATAAAATACATTAAAATTCACATTATAGAGATGAATACAATTATCCTAATGAAATAATATTTTCTTTTCTCCTTAGGCAACAGTGCTTTCTATCCTGATATTTTTTAGACTCTGTAAATCCTGAATATCATGGGAAGAAAAAGCAATCTTTAGAAATAGAATTGCAGTCAGTAAGAACAAAACTTTTAAAATTATGACTGTAAGGATTGCACCAGGAACATAATTCTCTTGTGACTTTCTCCCAATATAAGTAAGGTATCACTTACTATAAAAATTTTTGTACCCAGATTTTTATCAGAACTCAATAACTGAATCACAAACAAAAATAAAACCATCTCAGTAATTTGATTCACAATAAAATATAATCAAATAACAGTACAGATGATAATAGTTTAGAGTTTCGCCTAAAAGGATTAGTATATATCTGAAAAATAGATCTCTTTTTTCTCCAAGTTTCTTGGAATTTATTTTCAAGTTATCAGTTTCTACTCTCAATGCACCTTCTTCATTATTAGCACCCATAAACCATTTTTTTTCCACCTGACCATAAAGGCCAATGTCATCATTATCCTGTTGAAGTTCCAATTCCACCCATGTATTCTTAGGCCTTTTCTTATAACTTCTGCTATACAGTCCATTTTAATTTTTTTCTTTTTGGGTCACACCTGGCAATGCACAGGAGTTACTCCTGGCTCATGCACTCAACACCATACCCGCTGTGCAATCTCTCCAGCCCTTCCATTTTAATATTTTTTTTGCTAACTCTATGATAACATTATTTCTTATCTGAAATACTGTACCAACCTTGCACTTAGTTTTTGTTTCTAATATTTTTCCTTAGGATTCATCCTATGCATTGCTGCTACTTTAGTACACTGGCTTACATGGAAACTTTATATATATATTAGTTGTAGAGCATCGGACTGGAGCAATAGCACAGCAGGTAGGGCGTTTGCCTTGCACGTGGCTGACCCGGGTTCGATTCCTTCATCCTTCTCAGAGAGCCCGGCAAGTTACCAGGAGTATCCCACCTGCATGTCAGAGCCTGACAAGCTACCCCTGTCATATTTGATATGCCAAAAACAGTAACAAGAAGTCTCACAATGGAGATGTTACTGGTGCCTGCTAGAGCAAATCGGTGAACAATGGGATGACAATGCTACAGTGCGGTTTGTAGAGCATATGCTCATACATATGAAGACCTGGGTTCAAACTCTGGCACCACGAGCCCCCAAAAAACTACAGAAAATATAGTGATTTTTAAATTGCATGTTCAAAATTCTTGCATGTTTATCTAATACTTGCAAAATAAATTCAATCTCCTCATTTTGTGATTTATAGCCTTAACTACTCAGTTTTCTTAACAACTATGCATTACTGGACACACACACACACACACACACACACATACACACAGACCATATATTTCCACAATCCTCTCTATTCTGTCAGTAACTATTTTATTAACTCTAAGTAGCTTCTATTAAGCTATTACCTCAGTAAGAATTTTCTTCTCGCCCTAATTCCTTTCCATTCCCCCAAATCCAGTTCAAATGATGTATGTTATCACATACATTAATTCAAAGAAAGCTTTCTCCCCATTTCTATTACATATTACTTAAACATAGCTATTTTTCATTTCTTGAAAGTTGGAGGCTATGAATATAATATTAATCATAGAATGCTCTAAAATATTGGATATTGGTTTCCATTTCAGAATAATTATCAGACAATGATATTCTTGAATAAAAAAGATGAAAGGATTTATTTTAAGTTGATATTCTGACTAATAGATCTATAATGTGAGAATTGTAGGATAGATAGAGAAAGAGTTAGATTTATGCAAATGCAGAAATACTGAAGGAGCAAGAGAGTAAAGAAGAACCTAATTGTTTAACCTAAAAAATGTTTTATAAAAAAAATCTCTGACTAAAATATACTAAATCAGCTATTCTTTTTCCCATGTAAGATGTAAAAATGTCTAGTTCATTTAAATTGTGCTATCTCCTTATCGTTTCTATTTCTTCAGCAATTTTTCTAATATGTTACAATTAAGGATAGAATGGGTCTAAAAATCTTAAACTAAAAGGTAATATTCACCAAATATATAAATTTTAATTTTATGTCCACCTCTAGAAGGCAGTCTTGAAAGAATTATTTATTCCACTATTAGTATCACATGTCTACTTACTAATAGTTCTTCACATATTAAACCACATTTGACTTGTACTGTTCCTGGCATTGCAGAAAGGCAAGGGGATTGTGTTTTATTGGTGTTTTTTTTGTTGCTGCTTTTGGGACACACTGGTGGTGCTCAGGGATTACTCCTTAGCACTGCACACAGGGATCATTACTGAAGAGGCTTGGGGCCCATAAAGGGTGACCGGGGGTTGAATCTTGGTCAACCCCATACAAAGAAAATGCCCTATCCACTTTCTTCTCTCAGGCCCCATTTTTCATTCTTTAATTCACAACCAGAAGCCAAGTCAAGAAAATATTTTCCAATTATGCACCTGCATTAAGGCAAAGCTTATTTTACTAAACTGAAAAAAAAAAATCTATGAACAGAAGGTTAGAAAGAGATTGTGATTAATTCAATGGTTTAGAGAATATGATTTTGATTCAAGATATGTTTCTCAACTGGTAATAATTATTCTTTAAATAATAAAAATCAAAAAAGCAGAGAAAACTTTAAGCATAATTATCACACAATGAACCATCACATCCAACCTTAAAACAACTTTAGAATTTTGAATCCTAGATTACCTGGTTAAAATTTCCAACAGATAAGATCAAATATTATGGTATTGAGACCAGAATATACAATTTTTAATATTTTTAATTTAATTTTTAATTTTTAATACAGATTTAAAATTTTGCATAGCTTGGAGAGTTTTTTTATAGTGTTATAGATTTTTTTCTGAAGATGTAAGTGTGGTGAGTCTGAAATTTCACTCACAATTGCATGAGTCAGTCTCTGTGGAACTTCAGTTGAATATATATATATATATATATATATATATACTCTTTACCCACATAGAGAAAAGTCTATGCCATCAGGAAGTATTTTGTCTTTTAACAATCTATTGTAGAAGTAAACAAGAAAGTAAATTTTCCTTTCTTTTTCCTTTTAAGTATTTCACCAAGACTTATAAACCATTATACTGTAAATATATACTTTGACACATAACCATTTTACTTTTATGTCTAACTCCAGTAACTTCTGTCTATGTTGAAAGAATAGCATATTACCAATGCCTTGTGGGGTCTAAAATTTTATATATGGCAGTTTTGATGCAAATAAATGTTTATCGGTCATTTCTCCAACAACTCTAAAGAAAAATGAGAGCAAATACAATCTGAATCCTAATACCTGTTATTATAAAGGGCTGGCAGAGAGTCTCTTGCCTGCACGCCTGGCTGTCTTCCTCGGGGCCCCTCAGAGGGAATGGGCTCCAGCTTCCCTCCCCACACCGAGCAGAGGTCCCAGCGGCAGAGGACCACCGGAACCTAGCTACAGCCTTGCTGGAGGCTCCTCTCCACACGTTGGGACAGGCCTCATGCATGAAGGTACCGTCAGAGGAATCCAGGTGTGTGCAATCCCATCAATGGCCAACATCCAGAGAGACTTAAAAGCAAGTTCTCAGAAGTATGTGGCCGCTTGCAGCTGCGCGATATCTTTAGCCTGCTTCTCCCTCTGGGAGAAACTGGCAGTCTTCTGAAAGTTTCCTGCCCACATTGGACAGCCTTGCAAGCTTCCCATGGTGTATACATATGCAAAATCCAGTAACAAGTTGGATCTCATTCCCGTGACCCTGAAGAGCCCCCAGTGCAACATCGTTGGGAGGGCCAAGTCCAGATGGACTTCTAAGATCTCAGGGAAAGGACAAAATGAGATGTTACTGGGCCTGCCCGAGAAATCGGTGATTAATGGGCTATCGTGATCATGATCCTGATAAAGGGCTAACAATGAACACAAAGGCTTGAAAGTTCTTAAAATAAGTAATTGAATTTATCTTAAAATAAAGAACATTAGTTAGAGTTATCAACTCAGTATTTAAGAAACAATCAAAATGCAATGATAATACAAGACAACATTTACAGTTAATGTTTTATTAACTTTTAGTATTGGAAGGAATCTGTTGAGAAGAATACTGGATTATATAAAATGAGTTAGTACCTCTCTCAAAGGGTTGTTAGGAGGATTAGATGAGATTACATTTCTAAAATACAAGCTCTTACATAAGGAAAATGCATGATAAATAGATCCTGAGAGAAGTAGAAAGATAATCAGAAGATGAGATCTCACACATCATTTTCAACACTTACTTACCATCCGACCTTAAACACGATGTCTAAAATGTGTGAGCCTTGAGATTCTTGCAAATAGGTACAAATTATTATCCCTACTGTATAGAACTTTCTCACACTTTTATATATAATTCAATAGTTAAATTATATGGAAATATATTGAAAGTATACTGGTTATACTAATATAGTGTTTGCATGGAATGATTCAGCACTAAACCCAAGAGAGATATCCCTACTAAATTACCTCTGGAATATGATCAGTCAAATTGACCCTAATGTTAAAATTATTAGTAACTCATTACTTGTCTAAGTAGTAAGTTAATAACAACAACTAGTTCTAGGGTGCCCAAAACAAGCAAGGACAGACATGTCTAAAGGACCTTTTCCTGCTAATACTTTTCTATTGCCAGTGTGCCAGTATCTATCTTAAAAGGAACCAAGGTTAGCAAAAGTTTAAAAACAAGGGCATATGGATGAATCCCCAAATATTTTATTCTTCTCACTAGAGCCTCAAAAGAACTCATACACAACCAAGAGTCAATTACATGTTTACATTCAAGATAAGGTTCATAGGAGGGAAGAGAAAATTCTAAGCAGTTACTGTTTTTTAAGTTTGTCCTGTCATTAGAGGCAGAATATCTGAACATGGAGTGTTTGATTAAGGAGATAATCACTGCCCAGTTAAAACGTGTTATTTATTTGGTTAGGTTATCCTAACTAAAACAAATGGTTGCTTTCTTCTTTAGGTGTATACACTTTCTGCTATAGTTGTATAAGCAACAACTGTAAAATTATATTAGCACCGTAGCACTGTCGTCCCGTTGTCCATCAATTTGCTTGAGTGGGCACCAGTAACTTCTCCATTGTGAAACAACTTGTTACTGTTTTTGGCATATTGAATATGCCACGGGTAGCTTGCCAGGCTCTGCCGTGTGGGAGGGATGCTCTCAGTAGCTTGCCAGGTTCTCTGAGAGCGATGGAGGAATCAAACCCAGGTGGGCCACATGCAAGGCAATGCCCTACCTGCTGTGTTATCACTCCAATCCAAAAATTATATTAATAGATGAAAAACCCATGAAGAAACAACAAAAAAGACAAATAGCTGCCTGATACTTTTAGAGTCTAATAATATTCATGATCTCCAAGAATTAAAACATCAAGAAAATGAGAAATTAGACCAAATCTCTTTTTTCACAGTCTAATTAGCAGTTTCATCTGTGTATTAAGTTGGCCTAAAGTAGGAGGCAGGCATTGATTACAACCATTACAGTGGAATAACTCTTTTTCATACCACTATGGAGTTACTTATGCATGAAAATAAGTGCTTCCCTTCACCTTAAATGTAAGTGATTACATTCTAACTGTAAGGTAAGCAAGATGTGCTTAATAGTATACTGCTACTGTGTTATTAAACAGTCACTGAAATGTTGCACAGTTTGATAGCTGTATGGTATGCTGTAATTACAAATTAGTTGAAAGCATTCATTTTTACAAAGTGCCTATATTTTAAAATTTTAATAGTATTTTTAAAGTATATAAACATTTGAAAATAATGTCCTGGAGAGCTGAACGAAAATAGCAAAGAGCAATTGAAAAAGCATGTCAGATACACACAGGGCTAAAGATGATGACGTGACCATTGTTCCTAAAGTTTCCCTAATATCAGGCTAGATATATGATAAAAATTATGAAATAATATAAGGCTCTTTTAGATATGAACATAAGAGCTTAGTAATACCTTCTTAGTATTAAACATATCTGACTTATTATCCAGACACATAAAAATAGATATGTATATATACAAATTATACAAAAATCATTATAATCTATACAGCTGCTATACTCAGGACTTACTCATAGCTCTGTGCTCAGGGATCTCCTGACAGTGCTCTGAGAAAAGTCCAGTAGGCCTTCAATAAAGTCTATTCCTACATACAATCTTGTTTTGAAAATGGTATTTACTTGAATTGAGATGTGGCTGATGGATAAAACGTTTTAGAATACAGAAAATTAGAGCCAACTTATTTGCTTTTCAACTTATTTAGCTGGTAAATAACAATCTCAGAATAAAACACAGAAGAAAACATAATTTCAATATAAAATGGTATTTATTTTTAACAACAAGGTTATTGTGCAGGGAAATGAGCAAAAACAGTCAAATAGTCAAATTCACTAAAATTACACCACTTTCCATTTGAATAAGTTAGATATGCGCAAATAATTGATTTATTTTGAAAGTTACTAGAGAAGAAATTAAACTGGATCTAGCAATCAGAATGTTGTTCTCTATTTTCCAATCTGAAAAAAATGTTTTTCCTGCTGGCAGCTTTGATGAACAGTATAGTACTGTCATGTGTTATAGATATAAACATATGACAAGATCCAACATATGGAGGAGGCCTAAGAATTAGGACTTATGGCCTGAAGAATATTTCAGAAGTGTGCAGGAATACATGTATTCCAAGAAAGGGACCTCCATTCTCAGTTCAGCATCCTTTTCCTCCAATTTCCAGAGTTTCGACTAATGCTTCTAACACTTGGGCTAATTTTCCCTCATTAGAAAAGTCCAATGACAAAAGGAAATAGTAAAACTGGAAAGAAGATTTTAAAATATGTGACCAAGATTTCTATTATTTCTGAGTCTGACTAAATTAATAAGGAAATATTTTACTTAGGTTTTAAAAAATAATATAGAAGCTTTTACATTTAAGAGAAACACAAAAAAGAGGTTTTTAGATTTTGAAATTCGTATTCCTAATGCTTAACTATATATAACCATTAGCTACCCATAAGTTAGGATAAATAGGATAATAGTAATCACTAGATTAAGCTATAATTTAATTAATTTCAGTTATGTATCTTTTTTGGGGGGAGGGTACAACTGGCTAGCTCAGGGGTTACTCCTGGTTCTACATTCAGGAACTTTTCCTGGCAGTTCTTGGGGTACCATATTGGATGCCAGAGATCAAACCTGAGTCGGCCATGTACAAAGCAAGTCCCTTACCCAGTGTAATATCACTCCAAACCCAAAGTAATGTAAATCTTAAAGATAGACAACCAAATCAATCATGTCCTAGATTAAGGTTCCATATTTATAAGAAAATCACTGTACTATATTAATAAACAACTCCACTTTCCCCTCAAAACTTTGCATACAAACAGATACATACACATTATATTACTGTAAGAAGTGAAGAAAATAATTTCATGGGAACAAAACAAACAATAAAAAATAGATATGCCATTTTATAGGATTCATATCTTGTGGGGTTAAAAACCAGCCTGCATATAAAAGACAGACCTGAGGCACAGTAAAACTAAATTGGAAGGCAGACAAGTAGCAAAAGAAATGGAATTAGAACTTGAAATCTTGTACGTGTAACCCCGTCTCCTTTACACTAAATTAAGCTTCTTGAGAATGATTCAATTTCTAACTCCCCTTTATTTAAATAAGGTGATGCCCTCTAGTGGCTCCCCTTAAAACAACATTTAACTAAACAAGATCACTTTACAAATTGGATACCATGGGGCATGGACTACTGAATTACAAGAATCTAATACGTCACTAAATTTAATGAATTTAATACGGGCATACCATATTTTTATTATCCAGTCATCTGTTCACGTTCACTCTGGTTGTTTCCAGATTCTGGCATTGTGAATAGTGCTGCAATGAACATAGAAGTGCAGATGACATTTCTGTGTTTCTGCTCTGTGTTTTGGGGTTCCAAGGGTATATTCCCAGAAGAGTCTGGGGGTGGGTTGGGGAAAGGCGAAGGGCGGTTAGGATAAAGTAGGGAGCAGCGTGACAATAAGATTTGAAAGTGATTATTTTGGACAGTAACTGAGTGTTGAAAGTACAGGGATATACCTGATATCTGAGTATCTGTACTGAAAAATCATAAGGTCCAAAAGGAGACAGAGGAGAGAGATAGAGAGAGAGTGAATCAGATAGACAGAGAGACAGAAAGAGAGAGTCAGACAGACAGAGACAGAAAGAGAGGGAGGGGAGAGAGAGAGAGAGAGAGAGAGAGAGAGAGAGAGAGAGAGAGAGAGAGAGAGAGAGAGAGAGAGAACAGTGCCTGCCATAGAGGCGGTGGGCGGGGGGAGGAAACTGGGGACATTCGTGATGAGATATGTACATTGGTGAAGGGACGGGTGTTTGAATATTATATGACTGAAACCCAATCATGAAATGAACAACTTTGTAATTGTGTATTTCGCTGTGATTCAATATAATTTGTTTAAATGAATTTAGTATGGACACCTACATCCTTACTCTGATATACATTTGTCACTTTGCAATATTGTGTATGTTGCTTCCATAAAATTCAAGAAATAACATTTTGATTGATTATAATTAAAGCCATTATATATTTAAAATTATTGAATATTCCTTTTAATTGACCACTGCGCTTCAATTTTCAGTGTCTCACCAAATCTCCTTATCTCGTTAATAAACTTGAACTCAAGTCATCTGACAGAGCCTAAAACTATAGGCTGCAAAGCATAGGAAACAAAAATTTGCCTGCACACAAATATCTGTATTTACATAAGTAAAAACACAAATACCTGTATTTACATAAGTAAAGCTTCCCTCTTAAAATAGGACAAAGCTTTGGAAAGCAAAATCCTTGACCTTCTATTTTCCTTTAAATATACTCTGATTTTAATTGAAATCAGAGATAGAATATGAGATTTCCCATATGATACTCATAGCATTCTGTGATAAAATCAGGTGCAGTGTTATTAGTATTATGATGGACATAGAGAAGAAAATACTGTATTTTCAGAGTTTAGTTCTGACGTGAAATTTTATATGTGTCTATAGAGAAGTAATATTCTTCTAGAAGATGGTTTTTAATAAAATATAACTCATTAATATCAAAACAAACTAAACACACAGTTCAAGTTTCAAGAAAAAATACAAGTCACAGAGAGAAGGAAAGAGAGAAAGAAACAGAAAGAAAGAGAAGCAGGGGCTGGAGTGATAGCACAGCGGATAGAGCGTTTGCCTTGCACGTGGCCGACCCGGGTTCGAATCCCAGCATCCCATATGGTCCCCTGAGCACCGCCAGGGGTGATTCCTGAGTGCATGAGCCAGGAGTGACCGCTGTGCATCGCCGGGTGTGACCCAAAAAGCAAAAAAAAAAAAAAAAAGAGAAGCAAGAAATATGCTTATAAGATACAATTAATGGATTCCTTTCTTTATTAAAGGAAAAAGGTAGGAAATATATGGCTTCCTCTGTACATCAGGCCAACACAAGAAATATTTTTTTGTTGTGTAACTATCTTTTCATCACAAACTAAAAACACAGTAAGGTAATAAAAACTGTCTCCATTAAAAATAATGGGCATGGCTGAGAAGGGGAAATATCCTTCTTTCTCGGTTTTTCTTCCCTTTGTGGGAAGAAGTGGCCTGGAGTCTGCCATATTATGGAACTTTTAAGCAGGTATGAACTTGGTGGCAAGAGAACGAGAAAAAAAAACATGTGTTTTGATGTTTAGAACTTGAAACAGCTGGACGCTTGGGCAGTCTTGGGCCGGCGCCGATACCGGCTAGCACTTCGCCGAGATTCGACCTGAGTGGCCATGCTTTTGCACAGCCACTTTGCTGCTGAAAGACCAAGATCCAGAATCAGCTACACTACTTCTGGTCCAAGCAAGTGCTTGCAGCCATGTCTCCAGACTGTGAACTAAGCCTTTGCCCCATGCTACCGCAGGAAGGGAAATGATTTAATTTCCAACATAAATCTCCCTGGGCTTAATTACTAAAATACAGAAATCTTAAACTGTGCGGCCGGCTACTGTGGCTGCGTGACTTCATATCTCTTCATTCTCATCAATGGAAAACTAATTATCAAATGCTTCCTTGTCAGTAGGGCCGTATTTGGGGGGGGGGGGGTAAACTCCAACAACAAGTTGTGTGTTGAAACTCCAACAATAGTGAGTTTTGTGTTTAAATATGGAGTGTAATAAAGGTAAAAAGAAAATGAAGTGAAATTTATCAGTTATGCAGGCAGGGGTGGGGGGTGGGGGGTGGGAGGTATACTGGCGTTTTTTTGGTGGTGGAATATGGGCACTGGTGAAAGGACGGGTGTTTGAGCATTGTATAACTGAGACATAAGCCTGAGAACTTTGTAACTTTCCACATGGTGATTCAATAAAATAAATTAAAAAAATAAAATAAAAGGAACAAAGTTTTGTATTGAATGAAATATGAAATTTCTATTGATTTTCAAAATAAATCACTGTATCACTGTCCAAAAAACAAAAAATAGAAATGGGCATATGCCATGAATTTCATTTTTCCCATCAAGTGAAATTATACAACTATTTAGAATTTTCTAGATATTTTTTAATATCTACCCTCATTGTATGTCTTTTTAAAAATTTTTTATTAGAGAATCACTGCTTACCCATCCCTCCACCAGTGCCTATTCACCTCCACCAATGATCCCAGTATTCCTGTCACCATCCCCACCTCATCTCGCACTGCCCCACCCTGCCTCTGCGGCAGGGCATTCCCTTTTGTTCTCTCTCCTTTTGGGTGTTGTAGTTTGCGATAGAGGTATTGAGTGGCCTGCATGTTTGGTCTACAGTCTACTTTTAGTTCGCATCTTCCAACCTGAATGGGTCCTCCCAACATCCTCTATTTGGTGTTCCCTTTTCAATGTCTGTCTTAATTGTACCCTAATTTTATTTCAAGAAACCAGAAAAACTGAATTAAGTGAACTTATTTTTCTTCTAATTTAGTATGCTATATTTATTGCAATTCAGAATAAAAGGTTTTATTACCTTTGTCTTCTTCTTGACATTTCAAGTGTCTAATTCCAGATTTCAGAATGTCCTGGTATAGAAACAGTGAAGCTAGAAAATTTTAAAGCTTAAATTTGGGGTTTGTATTTAATGTTGTATGATTCTTTTCTTTTCCACTTTCCTTCTTTGTGATAATTTTGAAGTTTGAGCTCTGTGAATAGGAAACTTCACTCTGTGAAGTTTCATTATGGAATGGGAACCAATAAACAAAATGTCCATGATATTAATTGTTACATGGTGTATAGGCAGGAAAATGGTGTTCTGCCATGAGTTTTACTGAGCTACAGCTGAAAGTACAGCAGGTGGAGCATTTTGCTAGCACACGGCCAATCCTGGTTCAGTCCCTGGCACCAAGTAGTTTCCCTAACCCACAGAAGTGATTCTGGAGCAAAGAGGCAGGAGTAAGATTTGATCACAGCTGGGTGTAGCCAAAAAACAACAAAAAAGGAAAATATACAGCTGATGTATAGTATAGTATAGTATAGTATAGTATAGTATAGTATAGTATAGTATAGTATGTTTAAAGTATGTAAGATGATGATTTGATGGAGAAAGAATAGTGAAATAATTACCACTTAAGGTTAATTGAAATATTCATTGATAGTATCATTTTTGTGGTAGAAACTTTACATTTTCTATCTTAACAACTATCAGGTTACAACATAGTATTGTTAACTATAGCAACCATGTTGTACATTAAGATCCCCAAAGACTATTTCTATTATAAATGGAATTCGTGACTGCTTTCACCCATTCCCTCTACCTACCACAAACAACCACCAATCTACTGTTTCTATGACTTTCTAATAATGTTCCACATATATGTGAGGTCACATAGTAAATATCTATGTCTGCCTGACTTATTTAGCATAATGTTTTCAGGTTGTATTGCTATTGTTAAAAAAGGATGTATGTCTGGATAATATTACATAAAATATGTATAATTTATACAGAACTTATATAAATATCTAAATTTTCTTTAATAATCTACTGATGTCGGACCCATTTATGTGCTACTGTAAGTGCAAAAATTGTGGAAGCTACTGGTGAAACATCTCTTTGAAATAGTGATTTATCTTCCTTCAAGTGTAAACCCAAGAATGATACTGCTGGCCATATGATGGGTCTATTTTTAATTTTTTTGGAACCTCCATATTGCTTTCTATAGGGATTGTACCAATATTCATTCTCAAACAAAAATACAAAGATTCCCCTTTCTCAACATCCTCATATTACTTCTGTCTTTGATAGTAGTCAAATAAGCATGAGGTAACACCTCACTATGCCATTGCTTAATATATTTCCAGGGATTATTATGGAGAACTTTTTACATACCTATTTGCAATTTGTGCAACTTCTTTAGAAAACTATATATTCAGATCCTGTATCAATTTAAAATAAATTACATGCATTTTGCTATTAAGTTATATGAGTTCCTTGCATATTTTCAAAGACATTTTTTGTTTTTTCTCCATTTTTTTGTTTTTTAAATCATTTTTGGTGGTGCTTGGTGCTTAGTCATGGCTCTGAGTTCAGGGATCATTCCCAGTGGGCCCAGAGGACCATGTGGAATGCAAGAGATCAAACATGGGGGAGTTGTATGCAAGGAAAATACCTTTCCCACTTACTATCTCTCTGTGCCCCACTATAATTATACATTTTTATTAACCTCTTATCAGACATGATTTGCTGGTATTTTCCCCATTCTGTGGTCCACCTTAATTTTTTCTCCATTCTTTTCTTACAATATGGCACTTTAGTTTGGTATTGCCCTACTCATTGATTTTTGTTGATGCTTGTGCTTTGGATTTTCACTGTATTACTGTCATCCCATTGTTCATCAATTTGCTCAAGCAGGCGCCAGTAATGTCTCCATTTGTCCCAGCCCTGAGATCTTAGCAACCTCTCCTTACTGATCTTTTAAACTATGCTATATTGGAGGCTCTTTCAGGGTCAGGGGAATGAGACCCGTTATTGTTACTGTATTTGGCATATCAAATATGCCACAGGGAGCTTTCCAGGCTATGCCATGAGGACAGAATACCCTCGGTAGCTTGCCGGGCTCTTGAGAAGGACAGAGAATGTATATAAGAGAATATGAACAAGTATGTTAAAACCAAACACAAGTGTGCTGCTTTAGGTGTATCAGGGTTTTATATTCAAAAAAATCACTTTCATGGCCAGAGTCAAGGGGTATTTTTGGTGTGAAGGCTGTGATGTAAGTAGGCTCTTTACCTTCTAAGAGGCTTAATGGTTGTTAGGATTTTGTGATGTGGACTAAAGTCAGGAACAAAGTATATCACAATTTTGATGATGTCACATATCACATGTTATCAGGAGAGATTTTAAAACATCAGTGAAAACATGCTCTAAGTCCTAATGATAAAGTTGTTTATCAGGAGGAAATGTGGTAAACAAAGAGTAGAATTGAAGATACAGGGAGCAACTGTTCCATGGTTGCCGGCAGGTATGTAGAGATCATGTCACAACTTTAGACCCCAGGTTTGGAAACTGGTTTTAATGCAGTTACTGGTTTTAATGTGAGTTACTTGGGTGTAACTCACAAAGGTGCCAAGATAATATCTACAGAAAGAAACAGTGTAATTAAATAAAAATCATTTAACCATTTTCCTTATCTTTCTGTAAAGGAAAAGCTGAGTCTTCTATTCTTGCCTTCATGGGGAAGTGGTTGAATATTGTAATGAAAAGTGTTCCAAAATACTCAAAAGAGGAAGAAGTAAAATATGATTAGTCAACACCTGAGATACAGAGAAAGCTTCTCACAAGGAAGTAAGTATTGTCACTTTGTCACAAGCTCAGATCAGACTGTCTCTCGCCGTTCATATTTCCATCCTGATCACAGTGAGTAGGCTCTTGGACTTACACCTGCCCACAAAGAGGACTCAAGGTTGGGAATAGATGAGTTAAACTGAAGAGGCATGATGAAAATGAGAAGAAGTAGGCAAAAGCTGAGGAAAAATAAAACTCGGAACAGAAAGTAATGAAGATTAATTAACCATATACAAACAAAAATACTAGAGGGTCAGAGAAATAGTAGAGCAGAGTTAACACTTGCCTTGACCTGGTCAAAAAGGATTCAGTTTCCAGCACCACATAGAGTCCCCCAAGTATGACCAGGAATGATATACCTGAGCACAGAGCCAGAATAGAACCTGAGCAACACTGAATGTGGCCCAAAACACAAAACAAAACAAAACAAATTATATAGGAATCATAAAATTAGGAAACAAGGTATTTTCAGTTCCCCTTCATCAGCATATACACTACTTTTAAAATAAAGAGAGATATAAAGGGCTGGAGAGATAGTACAACAGGTGGGGTACTAGTTTTGCATGCAATTGGCCCAGATTCAAAACTGTCACCCCATAGCACCGGAGAGCAGAACCAAGAGTAGTCCTGAGGACAGCCAGGTATGTTCCAAAAGCAAAATAGAAAAAAATAAAGAAGGTAAGACAGAAAGAGGAAGAAAGAGAGAGAGAGAGAGAGAGAGAGAGAGAGAGAGAGAGAGAACCGAAAATCAACCATGAGGATATGCATAGGTGGTTTAGAAAACCAAATTAGATAAATATGTAATGAGCAAAGGCAAGAAAGCAAAGGCCATTTCTACTTGGGGTCCAAATATATAACACCTAAGTGCATAAAATAATAGGCAAATAATAGGCCCGTTTTTTAACAATAGAATATAACATTTGTAGGAATTCATATGTAATCTCATGTAACAATGATGTGTATTAAATTGAAATATTCTTAGAAGAAGTGAACGAATTATTTAGAGAAGCAGAGGTATTGATTTTTACCTACAATTTTACAGATTAAAGACTATAGGTACAACTTTCAAGAACAACTTTACAATAATTTATCCTGAAGCTAAACAACTTTCAAATATTTCAAATATTTTTCCTGATATGGGAAAAAATCAATTTAACTGGCAATGAGAAGTACCCATTGATAAATAAAATTACTCAGTTAGTTTGAAAAAATTAATTTTCTATATGCTATATCATAACACCTTCCTTCCTTTTGTCTAAGTCAGTCATTACTTGTTCTGTATACACTTAACATTGACTATGTGCTATGATTTAATAAAATTGCTCCTCTTACACAAAATCATACAGTGAACCAGGCCTTTTTTTCCTCATTTTACCAAATCTGAATCTATTGCATTGTGTGAAGACACTGAAATAATGCTTCTGTTACCTTATTTTTGTTGCTTAGGAGGAACAGATTCATCCTGAGTTCATTTTACAACTTTAAACTTGTTTGTTGATGAAGATATCTTTTGGCAGGTGGTTGGGAGGAGTTTGGATCATACCCAGCCATGTTCAGGGGCCACTCCTAGTTCTGTGCACAGGGATTACTACTGACTGTGCTTAAGGGTCCCCCTATGTGAGTCCAGGAATGGACCAATATACATTCTCTACCACTCTATTGATATTTTCAATTTCATACATAGAAAAATAGTAACATAGTCCCCCAGTGAAATTTCAAAGGTGTATAAAAGATCTCACTGAAAACTGAAGTTCAAATACCTAAGTAAACTGTTGAATCACAGTTCAAGAAGTGATAAATGAGGGCATGTAAAAAACAATAGTTTAAAAGAAAGAAAACTCAGTGCCTATTAGGATGAATCACTCTATCACTGTCAACCCATTGCTCATTGATTTGTTTGAGCGGGCACCAGTAACATTGTGGGACATGTTCCTACTGTTTTCAGCATATCGAATACGCCACAGGTATCTTGCCAGGCTCTGCCATGCAGGCGAGATACTCTCAGTAGATTGCCAGGCTCTTCAAGAGGGGCGGAGGAATCAAACTCAGGTCGGCAAATCGAACTCGTGCAAGGCAAATGCCACACCACTGTGCTATCGCTTCAG